>NC_083230.1:122323976-122424678 GCF_032191835.1 Heteronotia binoei
CTCTGAGACTCTTTGGAGTGGAGGGCAGGATATAAATCCGATATCTTCATCTACCTCACAGGGTGTCTGTTGTGGGGGGAGGAAGGGAAAGTAGATTGTGAGGTGCTCTGAGACTCTTCGGAGTGAAGGGCAGGATATAAATCCGATATCTTCATCTACCTCACAGGGTGTCTGTTGTGGGGGGGGGGAGGGAAAGGAGATTGTGAGCCGCTCTGAGACTCTTTGGAGTGGAGGGCAGGATATAAATCCGATATCTTCATCTACCTCACAGGGTGTCTGTTGTGGGGGGAGGAAGGGAAAGTAGATTGTGAGGTGCTCTGAGACTCTTCGGAGTGAAGGGCAGGATATAAATCCGATATCTTCATCTACCTCACAGGGTGTCTGTTGTGGGGGGGGGGGGGGGAAGGAAGGGAAAGGAGATTGTGAGCCGCTCTGAGATTCTTTGGAGTGGAGGGCAGGATATAAATCCGATATCTTCATCTACCTCACAGGGTGTCTGTTGTGGGGGGAGGAAGGGAAAGTAGATTGTGAGGTGCTCTGAGACTCTTCGAGTGAAGGGGCAGGATATAAATCCGATATCTTCATCTACCTCACAGGGTGTCTGTTGGGGGGGGGGGGAAAGGAGATGTGAGCCGCTCTGAGACTCTTTGGAGTGGAGGGCGGGATATAATCCAATATCTTCTTCTCTAATTTGAAACAAATCCTTGATCTCAGTATTATCAACAAAAAACACTTGATGCCAGAATTTAACAATTGGCAGAATTACAATAGAATTACAATAAACAATTGGCAGAAGTACAGCGACAGCAGCAATGTTACAGCGACAGCAGCAACGGATTGCCTAGGTAGCTATCCGTTTCATTCACCTTCTTCAGGCTGCAGTACATTCAGTAAAGTCTCAAGTTCGACGATTGAATACCCGGTGTTTCCTTCAAATTTGTGCTTAGGACACCCTCCAGCTTTTACAATTGCTGTGCAGATGGTGGCAGTCGGAGTCTCAGAGATTAGCGGTTGAATCTTTGTTAGATTCAAAATGTCTCTGTGCTAAAAAGGTAAAGGTAGTCAGTCCCCAGCACAAGCACCAGTCATTTCCGGCTCTGGGGTGACGTCGCATCATGACGTTTTCACGGCAGACTTTTTATGGGGTGGTTTGCCCTCGCCTTCCCCAGTCCGCTATACTTCCCGCCCAGCAGCTGGGGACTCCTTTGACCAACCTCGGAAGGATGGAAAGGCTGAGGGTGTTTTTATATTCAGTTTGATCCAGAGTTTTAGAGTCTTCAAATCGCCTGCCACCCTCTCGCTTTAATTATTTTCCTTTTACATTGGCGGATTTGCTCTACTCATTTTGCGTAGCCAAACTTCGATATTTCCTGCTGAAACCATTTCAGTTTTGGTGTGGGAGGGGTCTCTGATCAGAGGGCAGCCAGAATACCAGTGCTTAGTTTGGTGTAGTGGTGAAGTGTGCGGACTCTTATCTGGGAGAACCGGGTTTGATTCCCCACTCCTCCACTTGCACCTGCTAATATGGCCTTGGGTCAGCCAGAGCTCTGGCAGAGGTTGTTCTTGAAAGGGCAGCTGCTATGAGAGCCCTCTCCAGCCCCACCCACCTCACAGGGTGTCTGTTGTGGGGGAGGAAGGTAAAGGAGATTGTGAGCCGCTCTGAGACTCTTTGGAGTGGAGGGCGGGATATAAATCCAATATCACCTTACAATATCTTCTTAAATGTAAGCAATTGCTTGGAAATCGTGTCAGCATTGCAAAAACCAATACAAATGTAAATTACAAGATGAAGCAGGCAATGATATGTAAAAATTTCAATTGCTGTCTGTTCTCACGCAAATGACTGCACCTTGTGTCTTTTGGAGGAGTCTTTTAAAACGCATGACAACTTCTACAATACAAGTTTGAAACGCCGGTAGAGAAATGACCGGATCAAAACCGGTTTCGAGAAAATGGTAAAGCAGCAGCGCCAGAACCCATCTCACCAAAACAAATGTAGATGCTTCGAGCAGCAACAATGCGAAACGGCTGTGAGGACATTAGGTAATGTAAAAGGTGAGTTTCCAGTGCAGTGATAGAGAGTCACAAACTGTCAGTGTAAAAACACCGAGTCAACCTTGAGCCGGCTACCTGAAAACCCAGCTTCCGCCGGGATCGAACTCAGGTCGTGAGCAGAGCTTGGACTGCAGGACTGCAGCTGTACCACTCTGTGCCACTGGGCTCTTCTAAAAGGTAGTGCCCTGTGCAAGCACCAGTCTTTCCGACTCTGGGGTGATGTCACATCACAACGTTTCCACAGGCAGACTTTTTTAAGGGGTAGTTTGCCCTTGCCTTCCCCAGTCATCTACACTCCCCCCCCATCAAACTGGGTCCTCGTTTGACCGACCTTGGAAGGATGGAAGGCCTGAGTCAACCTGGAGCCGGCTACCTGAAAACCCAGCTTCCACCGGGATCGAACTCAGGTCGCGAGCAGAGCTTAGGACTGCAGGACTGCAGTTTTACCGCTCTGTGCGTCGCTGTGATAGGCAAGCGTATATATCATATGAGCAGATCACCTGCCTTTTCTCCGGTTTGTGACACAATTCCAGCGGGGCCTTCCTGCTGGTATAAGTTGTGAGAGACGAGGATCCTTCGCTGACCTCGTGGGAGGTATCCGTGTGGGTCGGCCTCCCCCTTCCCGCTCTCCGAACAATGACATTTCCAAGAATCAAGTTGCCTGGCTTCAGGGTAAAGCTTCTCCTTCGATTCCCCAGCGGTGCCACCGGGAAGACAGAAAGAAACAGAAAGGAAAGCAACTTGACTTTGGAGTCAAGGTTACCGCACAGAGAGCCCTGCCTCTCCGGTGTTTGTGAAAAGTGTAATTAGCATCACGGGAAAGCGACCGCGAGAGAGCCAAAGGGATTCTTGCCATCCTCGGGCTCCGCATGTGTTTCCAATCCACGCGAAACTCAATTTCCTCCTGCTATTTCCCAAGGAAAAAAAATACAGGGGGGGTGGGAGAGGGTGCATTCTAAGAAGAAGAGAAGATATCGGATTTATATCCGCCCTCTGCTCCAGATCTCCACCGATTTCGCACTCACCCTACGCCGCTCTGTCGGTCCTCTTTTCAACGCGGCAAAGAGAAACCACTAAAAACCAGTTTCCCTTTGCTGCAGAAAACGCCGTCGCAAGCTGAAGCCCCGGGGGAAGATAGTGGGAAATCAGAAGGACGCCGCGCTGAAAGGAGGAACGTCAGAGCGGCGTAGGGTGAGTGCAAATCGGTCTCAGAGTGGCTCACAATCTCCTTTATCTTCCTCCCCACAACAGGCAACCTGTGAGGCAGGTGGGGATGAGAGGACTATCACAGCAGCTGCCCTTTCAAGGACAACCTCTGCCAGAGCTATGGCTGACCAAGACCGTAACAGCAGCTGCAAGTGGAGGAGTGAGGAAATCAAACACGGTTCTCCCAGATAAAAGTCCGCACACTTCACCACTACACCAAACTGGCTCCACTTTTTCCCTTTCAAGGTGGTGGTGGTGGTGATAATGATGATGATATTGGATTAATATCCCACCCTCCACTCTGAATCTCAGAGTCTCAGAGCGACTACAATCTCCTTTACCTTCCTCCCCCACAACCGACACCCCTGTGAGGTAGATGAAGATATTGGATTTATATCCTGCCCTCCACTCCGGAAGAGTCTCAGAGCAGCTCACAATCTCCTTTACCTTCCTCCCTCGCAACAGACACCCTGTGAGTTGGGTGGGGCTGGAGAGGGCTCTCCCAGCAGCTGCCCTTTCAAGGACAACCTCTGCCAGAGCTATGGCTGACCCAAGGCCATGCTAGCAGGTGCAAGTGGAGGAGTGGGGAATCAAACCCGGTTCTCCCAGATAAGAGTCCGCACACTTAACCACTACACCAAATTGGCTCTATGTTGACTGTGGACCCCCCCCCCCCCCATTGTTGAACTGGTGTCAGTGATTGTGTTTGGCATCGAATCCTGGCAAGAGAACTTTAGCCAAAGCATGTCTCCAATCGGAGCGTTCTGATCGTGATTTATGGGCTGGGTAACTTGGGGGAGAGCAGTCAAAGGGAAGCCTTATAGCAGGGGTAGCCGAACTACAGCTGAGGAGCCACATGTGGCTTTTTCACACATATTTCTCTCTTTAAATCACTCCTCCAAGCCAAGCCAGCCAGCAGCTTGAAGAATGCATTTGAAGTTAAAGTTGCTTTCTTTCCACCTCTCTCTCCTTCCTCCCTACCCCATCCTCCTTCTTTCCTCCCTCCCTCTCTCTCTCTCTCTCCCTTCCTTCTTCCTCCCTCCCTTCCTTCCTCCCTTCCTTCTTTCCTTCTTCCTCCCTCCCTTCCTCTCTCCCTCCCTTCCGTCTTTCCTTCCTCCCTCCCTCCCTCCTTTCCTTCCTCCCTCCCTCCCTCCCTCCCTCCCTCCCTTCCTTCCTTCCTTCCTTCCTTCCTTCCTTCCTTCCTTCCTTCCTTCCTTCTTCCTTCCTTCCTTCCTTCCTTCCTTCCTTCCTCCCTTCTTCCCTCCCTCCCTCCCTTCCTTCCTTCACTTCCTCCCTCCCTTCCTCCCTCCTTCCTTCCTTCTGCTCTCAAACATCTAATGTTCATGTCTTGTGGCTCTCAAAGATCTGACGTTTATTCTATGCGGCTCTTACGTTAAGCAAGTCTGGCCATCCCTGCCCTATAGGAAACGGGGGTGAGGGGGGGCTGTGTGTGATACCAATTTGTGTGTATGATGTTTTGCTAGAACTGATTGTGAATGAACACACAAATGGGGAAAAGGGGCTGTGATTCAATGCTAGAGCCTCTGCTTGGCATGCAGAAGGTCCCAGGTTCAATCCCCGGCATCTCCAGTTGAAAGGACCATGTTACAGGTGATGTGAAAGACCTCTGCCTGAGACCCTGGAGAGCTGCTGCCAGGTCTTAGAAGATTGCTAACCAGAGTCTGTGGTTTCTAGCAATTCCTAGAGCTACCCTATGCCACTTCTGTTTTTACTGGAAGCTACACTGCCTTTTAAAAAAAAAATATCTTCTGCAGCTGCTCTGAGTGGCGCTGAGAAATGGGAGCTGGGGGGTGCAGAACCCCCACCCAAGGCTTTTTTTTTTGTAGCAGAAACCCTTTGCATATTAGGCCACACCCCCTGATGTAGCCAATTCTCCAAGAGCTTACAGGGCTCTTCTTACAGGGCCTACTTTAAGCTCCAGGAGGATTGGCTACATGTGGCCTAATATGCAAAGGGAGTTCCTGCTACAAAAAAAGCCCTGTCTACTCCTTTAGAAAAAGAGCCCCGTGGTGCAGTGTTAAAGCTGAAGTACTGAAGTCCTAAGCTCTGCTCACGACCTGAGTTCAATCCCCAGCGGAAGCTGAGTTTTCAGGTAGCCGGCTGGAGGCTGACTCAGCCTTCCATCCTTCCGAGGACGGTAAAATGAGTCCCAGCTTGCTGGGGGGAAAGTGTAGATGACTGGGGAAGGCAAGGGCAAACCACCCCGTAAAAAGTCTGCCGTGAAAACGTTGTGAAAGCAACGTCACCCAGAGTCGGAAACAACTGGTGCTTGCGCAGGGGACTACCTTTACCTTTTGACCCCCTTTAGGGGTTTGGCAGCTCTAGGATTAACATAACATTCTGTACAAAACTGCTTCTTCTTCTTCTGTTCTTTTGCTTGTCCTTAATCTGATACCTGGCCATTAGAGGATAAAAATAATGCTCTCCCGCCACCCCCACCCCCAGTTTGGAAGGGAGTGAATCATTCCTTTCTCTCAGCTTCTCTGTGCCGTTTAGGATTTCATAAAACCTCGATATTGTTCCCATTTGGTCATCTTCTTCTTTTATCCCCGAGCCATATCTTGTTCCCAAAGCGCTCGTAAGGAAAATAATGAATACAAATGACCAGGTGAGAGGAAGATTCCATCACAACCAGGAAGAAAGAATTGGAACACAGGGAGGAAATATTAGGAAGATCTTTCTACCTATACCTCCTTATCTCTTTCTAAGTTATATTTTTGGCTCCTGTTATCAGTTACGTGGGACTGCCTTTCTCTCCAAGTGCTGGTGTGACTTAGTGGCTAGTATTATCAGACTAAGATCTGAGAGACACGAGTTCAAGTCCTGCCTCTGCTGATTGAGTGATCTTGGGCTCATAACTCAGCCAAACCGACTTTGCAAGGCTGTTGTGATCAGGGCTTTTTTATGTAGCAGGAACTCCTTTTACGCATTAGGCCACACACGCCTGATGTAGTCAATCCTCCTGGAGCTCTCAGCAGGCCCTGTAAGAAGAGCCCTGTAAGGAATTCTAGCAGGACCTCCTTTGCCTATTAGGCCACACCCCTGATGTAGCCAATCCCCCTGGAGCTTCCAGTAGGCCCTGTACGAAGAGCCCTGTAAGGAATTCTAGCAGGACCTCCTTTGCATATTAGGCCACACCCCCTGATGTAGCCAATCCCCCTGGAGCTTCCAGTAGGCCCTGTACGAAGAGCCCTGTAAGGAATTCTAGCAGGACCTCTTTGCATATTAGGCCACACCCCCTGATACAGCCAATCCTCCTGGAGCTTACAGCAGGCCTGTACGAAGAGCCTGTAAGGAATTCTAGCAGGACCTCCTTTGCTATTAGGCCACACCCCCCTGATGTAGCCAGTCCTCCTGGAGCTTACAGCAGGTCTTTCCCATCACCTCCTGCCTGGCCCTTTCACTGGGAGATGCCGGGGATGGAACCTGGGACCTTCTGCATGCTGAGCAGATGCACTGAGCTACAGCCCCACTTCATGGCTCTCCAGGGTCTCAGGCTGAGATCTTTCACATCACCTCTCTCTCTCGGCTTGGCTTCGCGAACGAAGATTTAAGAAGGGTGCAATAGTCCACGTTTGCTGCAGGCTCGCTGGTGGCTGACAAGACCAATGTGGGACAGGCAGGTCCGGCCACAGCGGCTGCAGGGAAAAGTCTGATTTAGGGTTGGTGCTGTAGCATTGCGATTCTTCCTCAATCTCCTTTTGTCCTCAAGACCAGCTATGCGTGCGTTCTCAAAGGAAGAGACAGCCTGGTGGATGGTGTGCCTCCATGCTTTGCGATCTGAGGCTAGGTCAGACCACTGGTGATGGTTGATGTGACAGGTGCTAAGGGATTTCTTCAAGGAGTCCTTGTACCTCTTCTTTGGTGCCCCTCTATTTCGATGGCCGGTGGAGAGTTCGCCATACAGGGCAATCTTGGGAAGGCGGTGGTTTTCCATCCTAGAAATATGCCCTGCCCAGCGCAGCTGCGTCTTCAACAGCAGTGCCTCGATGCTGGTAACCTCTGCCCGCTCGAGGACTTCAGTGTTGGTCACAAAGTCACTCCAGTGGATGTTGAGGATGGTGCGAAGGCAGCGCTGATGAAAGCGCTCAAGGAGTCGCAGGTGATGACGGTATAAAACCCACGATTCGGAGCCATAGATGAGGGTTGTCATCACAACCGCTTTGTAAACATTGATCTTTGTGCCTTTTTTCAGATGCTTGTTGCTCCACACTCTTTTGTGCAGTCGGCCAAAGGCACGGTTTGCCTTTGCCAGCCTGTTGTCAATCTCCTTGTCGATCTTGGCATCTGAGGAGATGATGCACCCCAGGTAGCTGAACTGCTGGACTGTCTTCAGAACTGATTCACCCACAGTGATGCAGGGAGGGTGATAACCTTCCTGGGGTGCAGGCTGGTGGAGAACTTCTGTCTTCTTCAGACTAACTTCTAGGCTGAATAGCTTGGCAGCCTCTGCAAAGCAGGACGTCATATGCTGCAGAGCTGATACTGAGTGGGAGACGAGTGCAGCATCATCAGCAAACAGTAGCTCTCGGATCTTTTAACTGGAGATGCCAGGGATTGAGCCTGGGACCTTCTGCATGCCAAGGAGAGCTTCTGTCACTGAGTCAAGGGGTCTCTCTTAAAGAAGAGCTATTTCTGCTTTAATGCCCTGCATCTCTTCGAAGCGAAACTTGTCCATCTGCACACCATTACCTGCTAGGACGGATCGCAAAGCCTTCCCTTCCCGCGATGGTGCTTTCTCAAGCAAAGCCAAGCTGCGTTTTATTAATATTTTTTAGGGCCTTGCATTTTCCACGGCACCTAGAGACCACAACTAAATTACAGAAGAAAGGGGCGGGTGGGGACAAAAAAATCCCTTGAATTAGAATTTTAATTAAAGCTGTAATCCTAAACACACCGAGGTGGCTAAAGCGAATCTCGAAGCCGCTGCAACTTCAGAATCAATATGCCGAGGGTTTGGCTGTAAACGTGAAATATTTCCTTATGGGGGGCCAACGTCATATTCAAAATATATACATTCAAACGTCTCGATCTGGATTTTAAGCGTCGAATGCCCCGAAGCGGCGTAGAACGTCATGAGATCCCAATTACCAAACGGACAGAAAATCTTATTAAAAGAAGCGTTGCTATAATCGCAAGAAGGAAACCGGAAGGCAAGGAACTGGCAAAGGAGGGGGAGGGCGGGCAGGTGGTACTCAGTAAAATAACCTAAAGGCAACAGTAATATAAAAATAGGATTACCAGGTCCTCTTAGGCGACGAGTTAGGGACTGACGGGTAGGGCTGCCAGATCCAGGTTGGAAAATTCCTGGAGATTTGGAGGCAGTGAAATCTGGGGAGGGGAGGCCCTCAGAATGGTATAATGCAGGGGCGGCCAACCTGCGGCTCGGAGGCCACATGCGGCTCTTTTCACACATATAGTGTGGCTCTCGAAGCCCCTACCACCCTATTGGCCAGCTTGGAGAAGACATTTCTCTCTTTAAAGCCAGTGGCTTGGAGAATGGATTTAAAATTAAAGTTGCTTTCTTTCCACCTGTCTCTCCTTCCTTCTTTTCTTCCTTCCTTACAGCTCTCAAACATCTAACGTTCATGTCTTGCGGCTCTCAAACATCTGACATTTAGTCTATGTGGCTCTTAAGTTAAGCCTGCCTGCCTTCTTTCCTTCCTTCCTTCCTTGTGGCTCTCAAACATCTGAACTTTGTATCTTATCTGGGAGAACGAGGCTTGATTCCTCTACCTCCACTTGTAGCTGCTGGAATGGCCAAAGGTCAGCCATAGCTCTCGCAAAGTTGTCCTTGAAATGGCAGTTTCTGAGAGTGCTCTCTCAGCTTCACTTACCTCACAAGGTTTGTTATGGGGGAGGAAGGTAAAGGAGATTGTGAGCTGCTCTGAGACTCTGAGATTCAGAGTGTAGGGTGGGATATAAATCCAATATCTTCTTCTCCCTTCCTTCCTTCCTTGGTCTCAAACATCTAACGTTCATGTCTTGCGGCTCTCAAATATCTGACATTTAGTCTATGTGGCTCTTACGAAGCCTTCCTTCCTTCCTTGTCTTGTGGTTCTCAAGCATCTCACATTTATTCTACGTGGATCTTATATTACACAAGTTTGGCCACCCTTGGTATAATGCCATAGAGACCACCCTTCAAAGCAGACATCCAGAAGTGACATCACACCATTGGCCAACAATCTTATTTTGGGGGGTGGGGGGGTCTATCTCAGTCACTCTGAGTGGTAGTAGGAAATGCCTGCAGGGGATGGAGGATTCCTTGCTTCCGTGTTGGAGGTGTGTTAACTCTATAAGAGAAGAGGGATACTTGAACCTGTTACATCAGTGGATACTCTACGTAGGGTTATCAACCCCCTGTGTGGAGAACAGTTCTAGAATCTAGACCCTTCAGCCTTTCTTCGTAAAAAAGGCAGTCCAGCCCCTTAGTCATCTTGGCTGCCTTCTTCTTCGTAAGAAAAGAAGAAGAAGGAGGAGGAGGAGGAGGAGGAGGAGGAGGAGGTTTGGAGAGGAGTGACAAGTGGAGTGCCTTAAGGATCTGTTCTGGGACCTGTTTTGTTCAACATCTTGATCAATGATTTGGATGAAGGAATAGAGGGAATGCTTATTAAATTTGCAGATGATACTAAATTGGGAGGGGTTGCGAACACAGAGAAGACAGAAACGGGATACAGGATGACCTTGACAGGCTGGAAAACTAGGCTAAAATCAGTACAATGAATTTTAACAGGGATAAATGTAAAATTCTGCATTTAAGTAGGAAAAATCCAATGCATGGTTATAGGATGGGGGAGACTTGTCTTAGCAGTTTGGTGTAGTGGTGAAGTGTGCGGACTCTTATCTGGGAGAACCGGGTTTGATTCCCCACTCCTCCACTTGCACCTGCTGAGATGGCCTTGGGTTAGCCATAGCTCTGGCAGAGGTTGTCCTTGAAAGGGCAGCTGCTGTGAGAGCCCTCTCAGCCCCACCCATCTCACAGGGTGTCTGTTGTGGGGGAGGAAGGTAAAGGAGATTGTGAGCCGCTCTGAGACTCTTCGGAGTGGGGGCCAGGATATAAATCCAATATCTTCTTCATCATCATCTTCTAGTATGTGTGAAAAGGATCTAGGGGTCTTAGTAGATCACACACTGAACATGAGTCAACGGTGTGATGTGGTGGATAAAACGGCAAACGCAGTTTTGGGCTGTATCAACAGAAGTCTAGTGTCCAGATCACGTGATGTGATGGTATCGCTTTACTCTGCTCTGGTAAGACCTCACCTGGAGTATTGTATTCAGTTTTGGGCACCACATTTTAGGATATAGACCAGCTGGAGCAGGTCTAGAGGAGGAGGATGAAGATGGTGAGGGGTCTGGAGACCAAGTCCTGTGAGGAAAGGTGGAAGGAGCTGGGCATGTTTAGCCTGGAGAGGAGGCGGCTGAGAGGAGATATGATCCCCATCTTCAAGTCCTCGAAGGGCTGTCCTATAGAGGATGGTGTGGAATTGTTTTCTGTGGCCCTGGAAGGTAGGACCAGAACCAATGGGTTGAAATTAAATCCAAAGAGTTTCCAGCTCAACATTAGGAAGAACTTCCTGACCGTTAGAGCAATTCCTCAGTGGTTGGCTCTCCTTCATTGGAGGTTTTTAAACAGAGGCTAGAAGGCCATCTGACAGCGATGAAGATCCTGTGAATTTAGGGGGAGGTGTTTGTGAGTTTCCTGCATTGTGCAGGGGGTTGGACTAGATGACCCTAGAAGTCCCTTCCAACTCTATGATTCGAAGAAGAAGAAGAAGAAGAGGAGGAGGAGAAGGAGGAGGTGGAGCAAGAGGAAGAAGAGGAGGAGAATATATTGGATTTATATCCTGCCCTATACTCTGAATTTCAGAGTCTCAGAGTGGTCACAATCACCTTTATCTCCCCCCCCCCCCACAGCAGTCCAATACTTTGTGTCACACAGTGGCCAAAAACCCAGGTGCCCTCAGGAGGTCCACCAGCAGGGCCATAAGAATATAAGAGAAGCCATGTTGGATTAGACAGTGGCCCATCCAGTCCAACACTCTGTGTCACACAGTAGCCTAAAGTCAGGTGCCGCCAGGAGGTCCACCAGCACGGCCAGAAGAACATAAGAGAAGCCATGTTGGATCAGGCCAGTGGCCCATCTAGTCCAACACTCTGTGTCACATAAGAACAGATGAGAAGCCATGTTGGATCAGGTCAATGGCCCATCCAGTCCAACACTCTGTGTCACATAAGAGAAGCCATGTTGGATCAGGTCAATGGCCCATCCAGTCCAACACTCTGTGTCACATAAGAACAGAAGAGAAGCCATGTTGGATCAAGCCAATGTTCCATCCAGTCCAATACTCTGTGTCACATAAGAACATAAGAGAAGCCATGTTGGATCAGGCCAATGGCCCATCCAGTCCAACACTCTGTGTCATATAAGAACATAAGAGAAGTCATGTTGGATCAGGCCAATGGCCCATCCAGTCCAACACTCTGTGTCACATAAGAGTAGCCCAGCTGCCATCAGGAGGCCCATCAGTGGGGCCAGGGCACTAGAAACCCTCCCACTGTGCCCCCCCACACACACGGCAACCACTCTGCAGTGGAATTAATCGAAGCCATACCACGCCAACCCACAATTCAAACTGTGGTGGCATAGCTCTCATTAATAATAGGAGAGTCCATGGAAGACAGCGGCACTGCGCATACAAAGCCGGGCACCTAGGGACCATCTGTGGAACAGAATGGAGCAGTAAACCAAGGCAGGCCCGTGCAGCTCCGATCTGGACACCGCCCCCTCCTCCCCGTGCAATTAATTCTGCTCAGCTCCACGAATCTAAAGTTTGGAGAGTGGCCTGTGCCCCTGAGGGAACAATCAGCCTTTCACACTGCCCTGAAGACAGGCAAAAGAGAGAGAGAGAGAGAGAGAGAGAGAGAGAGAAGAAATCGCAGTTGCAACTGCAGCAATCTGCCCGTCTCCGTAATTATTATGGAGGGAAGGTAGTCTTTCTTGCCGCAGAGAATGACACAACCCCTTTGTTAAAAAGCAGATTGTTTTCAGCTTTGCCAAGCGCCGGCTGGTGGACAGGTATTGGCTGTCGGGCAGGGTCTGCCCCGGACAAATCTGGACTGAAAAGGCATGGGCTGTTGCAAAGGTTGCCAATGACCAGGTGGAGCCTGGAGAAGAAGAAGAAGTCTGCAGATTTATACCCTGCCCTTCTCTCTGAATCAGAGACTCAGAGCGGCTTACAATCTCCTATATCAGAGGTGCCGATGGTAGCTCTCCAGATGTTTTTTGACTACAACTCCCATCAGTCCCAGCCATTGGCCATGCTGGCTGGAGCTGATGGGAGTTGTAGGCAAAAAACATCTGGAGAGCTACCGTCGGCCACCCCTGTCCTATATCTTTCCCTCCCACAACAGACACCCTGGGAGGTGGGTGGGGCTGAAAGGGCTCTCCCAGAAAGATGCCCTTTCAAGGACAACTCCTACAAGAGCTACGTCTAACCCCAGGCCATTCCAGCAGCTGCAAGTGGAGGAGTGGGGAATCAAACCCAGGGGGAGCTGTTGCCAGTCTGAGTAGATACCGCTGACCTTGATGGACCAATGGTAAGAACAGAACATCAGCAGAGCACTGCTGGATCAGACCCATGGCCCATCAGGTCCAGCATCTCATCTCATCCAGTAGCCAACCAGTTTCTCTGGAGGTCCAACAAACAGGGCCTAGAAGCCGAGGCCTCCCCCTTATGTTGCCTCCTAGCACTGGGATTCAGACTGCCTCTGGACGTAAAGGTTCCTCTCAGTCTCCACAGTTAGTAGATGATTGACCTCTCCTCCATGGATGTCTCATCCCTTTTGGACTGCCAGGTTTTGATGACGAAACGGCGACTGAGGGGTGACATGATCGAGGTTTACAAGATTATGCACGGGATAGAGAAGGTAGAGAAAGAAGGACTTTTCTTCCTTTCTCATAATACGAGAACTCGTGGGTACTCAATGAAATTGCTGAGCAGTCGGGTTAGAATGGATAACAGGAAGTCCTTCTTCACCCAAAGGATGATTGAAACGTGGAATTCACTGCCACAGGAGGTGGTGGTAGCTACAAGCATAGACAGCTTCAAGAGGGGATTGGGTAAGCATATGGAGCAGAGGTCCATCAGTGGCTATTAGCCATAGGGTATAGATGGAACTCTCTGTCTGGGGCAGTGATGCTCTGCATTCTTGGTGCTTGGGAGGGGCAACAGGGTGAGGGCTTCTAGTGTCCTGGCCCCCACTGATGAACCTCCTGATGGCACCTGGGTTTTTTGGTCACTGTGTGATGCAGAGTGTTGGACTGGACTGATGGCCATTGGCCTGATCCAATATGGCTTCTCTTATGTTCTTATGATGGTCTAGTATAGTCATTTTGGCCACCAAATGAGAAGGGAGCCCTCCCTAGAGAAGATCCTGATGCTGGGAAAGACGGAAGGCAAAAGAAGAAGGGGATGGCAAAAGATGAGATGGCTGGACAGCATTACTGATGTAACAAACACGAATTTGAGCAGACTTCAGAGGGTGGTGGAAGACAGGAGGGCCTGGCATGACTTTGTCCACGGGGTCTGAAAGAGTCAGACTCGACTGTGCGACTGAACAACAACAAAAAAGAAGTCATGTAAGGCAGTTTTATGTGTTCATGTGATATTAACGCAGGAGAAGGATTTATTTATTAGGGGAGGGACGGTGGCTCAGTGGTAGAGCATCTGCTTGGGAAGCAGAAGGTCCCAGGTTCAATCCCTGGCATCTCCAAAAAAAGGGTCCAGGCAAATAGGTGTGAAAAACCTCAGCTTGAGACCCTGGAGAGCCGCTGCCAGTCTGAGAAGACAATACTGATTTTGATGGACCAAAGGTCTGATTCAGTCTAAGGCAGCTTCATATGTTCATATGTTCATTCCTTTCCGATGAAGTAGGTTGATTTTAAATGCACCGAAAAGCGTCTGAAGGACCCCTTCCGCCTGTCCGGAGAGTCAATAGATACTCTTCACGTCAAGCTGTGTGAGTTCTATCGATGCTGCCCGTATCTCCCACGACCCAGACAGGGCCCGAAAAGTGGCAGCGAGATTACGCAAGGGCCTGGTTTTCCGTTCAAAAGAGCCTCTGACGGAGCGCTTGCGATAAGGCCGCTTTGTCAAACCGAGCAAGAGAAAAGCCACCGAGGGGATCCTCGGATGAACCCGACGCTTTTGCTGGCTGTGAACCCGGTTCAAAGCGGAGAAATCTTGGGATGACATTTGCAAACAGCGGGTTGATAAACGGACAAAAGGGTTTCTGCTCCCCCCACGCTGTTCGGCGATGGGATCCATTGCCGTGCGATGCTCTGATGCAAAGAGCTGACAAAGGAATAAAAGGAAGAGGGAAGCAGAGCTGGGAGAATCCTGGCTGGGAGTCCAACCTACTGGGGATCGCAGCGTGCAGAGTTGAACAGTCAGAGCTACAGCTTTAGAAAGAAAAATGTCTGGGAAACAAAGGGCCTTCCTGCAGAGATCTAATCGGAGCGCAAGTTGAAGCTGCTGGCCGGAGAGTGGCCAGATTTTTTGAAGACCGAACATGCCAGCTATATGCTCCCTTCAAAAAAAAAAAAAAAGTAAAGGTAATCCCCTGTGCGAGCACCAGTCTTTTTCGACTCTGGGGTGACATCGCCTCACAACGTTTTCACGGCAGACTTTTTTTTTATGGGGTGATTTGTCCTTGCCTCCCCCAGTCATCTACACTTTTCCTCCAGTCATCTACACTTCCAACCTCGGAAGGATGGAAGGCTGAGTCAACCTTGAGCCGGCTATCTGAACCCAGCTTCTGCCGGGATCAAACTTAGGTTATGAGCAGAGCTTCGACTGCATTAGGAAGAACTTCCTGACCATTAGAGCGGTTCCTCAGTGGAACAGGCTCCCTCAGGAGGTGGTGGGCTCTCCTTCCTTAGAGGTTTTTAACAGAGGTTGGATGGCCATCTGACAGCAATGAGGATCCTGTGAATTTAGGGGGAGGTATTTGTGAGTTTCCTGCATTGTGCAGGGGGTTGGACTAGATGACCCTGGAGGTCCCTTTCAACTCTATGCAATACTGCAGCTTACCACTCTGTGCCATGGGGCTTCCTATATGCTCCCTTACACTTTGTAATTAAGAATCTCTTTATTAAGTATCTCTGGAAGCCATTAAGTCATCCATTAATTACATGATCCACGCATCCAGTAATTAGAGGACTGTATCATTTGGGGAGATTGGGTTTCAGTTCGATGGGAGTAATCCCACCGAACGGAATGAGACTTGTTGAACGAACATGGGATTGGCTCATTAATTCCCCTATTCCCGCATGGAGAAATGCAACAAGCCTTTATGCACACAGAAGACTGCGGTCACAGGTATGGTTGATTGTTTATTTAATTCATTTATATCTCACTTTTCTCCCGAAGTGGGACTCGAAGCTTACAAGGCTTTTCGTACGGGAGCCTACTGTAAGCTCCAGGAGGATTGGCTGCATCAGGGGGGTGTGGCCTAATAGGCAAAGGAGGTCCTGCTAGAATTCCTTACAGGGCTCTTCGTACAGGGCCTGCTGAGAGCTCCAGGAAAATTGGCTGCATCAGGGGGGTGTGGCCTAATAGGCAAAGGAGGTCCTGCTAGAATTCCTTACAAGGCTCTTCGTACAGGGCCTGCTGTAAGCTTGGGAGGATTGGCTATATCAGGGGGTGTGGCCTAATAGGCAAAGGAGGTCCTGCTAGAATTCCTTACAGGGCTCTTCGTACAGGGCCTACTGGAAGCTCCAGGAGGATTGGCTGCATCAGGGGGGGTGTGGCCTAATAGGCAAAGGAGGTCCTGCTAGAATTCCTTACAGGGCTCTTCGTACAGGGCCTGCTGTAAGCTCCAGGAGGATTGGCTGCATCAGGGGTGTGTGGCCTAATAGGCAAAGGAGGTCCTGCTAGAATTCCTTACAGGGCTCTTCGTACAGGGCCTGCTGGAAGCTCCAGGAGGATTGGCTACATCAGGGGTGTGTGGCCTAATAGGCAAAGGAGGTCCTGCTAGAATTCCTTACAGGGCTCTTCTTACAGGGCCTGCTGTCAGCTCCAGGAGGATTGGCTACATCAGGGGTGTGTGGCCTAATATTCAAAAGAGTTCCTGCTACAAAAAAAAAGCCCGTGTCTAGGACTGAGAGATCTCCATTCATACTAAAGTCTGTCAAACGGAGATTTGACTCTCGGAAGCTTCTACTCTGAAAATCTTGCTGGTCTCTAAGCTGGAGTCAAGTCTGACTGATGTCTGCACCCCACTGGCTTTTGACACAAAAATGGAGATTCTTCTCTGGGCACAAAGGGAACAGCTACGTATAAGATCAGAAGGGCCGGCTCGCCCACTAGGCAAATTAGGCATTTGCCTAGGGTACCGGCAGGGCAGGGGTGTCAAATTTGGCCTTCCCCCTCCCCCTAGGCCAATCCCTCCTTTGCCTGTGCTCCACAGCCGCCGCCTCCCTCCCTTCTCCAGCAGGTCCATTCCAATGCCCGGAAAGGGGCAGTAGAGCGCTGCACTTCCTGGGTTCTTTAAAGCCCCCCGCCAATAAGCTGATCGGTGGGTAAAAGGTGCCGGAGGCTTGCAGCTCCTATGCTGGCCCTCCGGCGCGCTCACTATCAATGCAGGGTTGAGGGGGAGGCTATCAGCAGCAGGGAGGATGAGCGAGCCGCTGAAAGAGTGGCCGCCGCCTCCTCCCCCTTCCGTCCTGGATCATGTGGAGAGGAAGGGGGGAGGAGTCAGTAGCATCTCTTTCAGCAGCTCACTCGTCCTTCCCGTTGCTGCTGGCCTGCCCCTCAACCCCACACTGATAGTGAGTGCGTCAGCATAACAGCCACAAGCCTCCAGAGTCATTTTACCTGCCGATCAGCTGATCATGAGAGGGGCTTTTAAAGAGCCCAGGAAGCGAGGCACTCCATCACCCCTTCCTCCCCACGTGATCCAGTTTAGTGTAGTGGTGAAGTGTGTGGACTCGTATTTGGGAGAACTGAGTTTGATTCTCCACTCCTCCACTTGCAGCTGCTGGAATGGCCTTGGGTCAGCCAGAGCTCTCTTATCTGGGAGAACCGGGTTGGATTCCCCACTCCTCCACTTGCAGCTGCTGGAATGGCCTTGGGTCAGCCATAGCTCTCTTATCTGGGAGAACCGGGTTTGATTCCCCACTCCTCCACTTGCAGCTGCTGGAATGGCCTTGGGTCAGCCAGAGCTCTCTTATCTGGGAGAACTGGGTTTGATTCCCCACTCCTCCACTTGCACCTGCTGAGATGGCCTTGGGTCAGCCAGAATTCTCTCATCTGGGAGAACCGGGTTTGATTCCCCACTCCTCCACTTGCACCTGCTGGAATGGCCTTGGGTCAGCCAGAGCTCTCTTATCTGGGAGAACCAGGTTTGATTCCCCACTCCTCCATTTGCACCTGCTGGAATGGCCTTGGGTCAGCCAGAGCTCTCTTATCTGGGAGAACGGGTTTGATTCCCCACTCCTCCACTTGCAGCTGCTGGAATGGCCTTGGGTCAGACAGAGCTCTCTTATCTGGGAGAACCGGGTTTGATTCCCCACTCCTCCACTTGCACCTGCTGGAATGGCCTTGGGTCAGCCATAGCTCTCTTATCTGGGAGAACCGGGTTTGATTCCCCACTCCTCCACTTGCAGCTGCTGGAATGGCCTTGGGTCAGCCAGAGCTCTCTTATGTGGGAGAACCGGGTTTGATTCCCCACTCCTCCACTTGCAGCTGCTGGAATGGCCTTGGGTCAGCCATAGCTCTCTTATCTGGGAGAACTGGGTTTGATTCCCCACTCCTCCACTTGCAGCTGCTGGAATGGCCTTGGGTCAGCCATAGCTCCCTTATCTGGGAGAACCAGGTTTGATTCCCCACTCCTCCACTTGCAGCTGCTGGGATGGCCTTGGGTCAGCCATAGCTCCCTTATCTGGGAGAACCAGGTTTGATTCCCCACTCCTCCACTTGCAGCTGCTGGGATGGCCTTGGGTCAGCCATAGCTCCCTTATCTGGGAGAACCAGGTTTGATTCCCCACTCCTCCACTTGCAGCTGCTGGAATGGCCTTGGGTCAGCCAGAGCTCCCTTATCTGGGAGAACCAGGTTTGATTCCCCACTCCTCCACTTGCAGCTGCTGGGATGGCCTTGGGTCAGCCACAGCGCTCTTATCTGGGAGAACCGGGTTTGATTCCCCACTCCTCCACTTGCGGCTGCTGGAATGGCCTTGGATCAGCCAGAGCTCCCTTATCTGGGAGAACCGGGTTTGATTCCCCACTCCTCCACTTGCACCTGCTGGAATGGCCTTGGGCCAGTCATAGCTCTCATCGTTGTTGTCCGTTGGGACCTGGGGATTGGCAAGCCTAGCTCAAGGGGAACTCTGCCTGGGGCTAAATTTTCCAAATTCTCCCGCATCCTTGTCTTTTGTCTCCCTGCCTCCTCGGGGGTCCCAGAAGCAAAGAAGCTGGCTTCGCTGATGGAAGATGTCCAAGTCGCCAAAGATGGGTGACTCGGCCTACGCTGTTTTTTTTTTTCTTTCTCCACAGCAAGCCTGGCTCGCAATTAAAGCTGAGAGAAGCCCCTCTTAATGAGGCCCAGCTCCTGTGTGCTTACTGAGGTGTGCCTACGGAGTAAGAACCTGGGTCATTATCTCCATTCTGTAAAACTAAATATAGAATTAATTGGGGCCTGTAATGGCATTTATGTCATGGGCGCAAACTTTGCTTCCTTCCCAAGTCTGCCCCGCCTTCGGAGCGCTAAAGAGCGGCATTACCCAGGGAGCAGAAAAGAGACTTCTTGGTAGCCGTCTGAGCCTCTCTCTCTGCTGGCGCGCTTTCCTCTGCCCCTCGATTCTTTATCAATTTCTTTAACTCTTCTGTTATGCCCTCAAATCCAGGGGTGTCAAATATGTGACCCAGGGGCCAAATCGGCCCCAGAGGGCTCCTATAAGGCCCCTGTGCAACCGTCATCTGCTTCCTTCTCCCTCTCTTTTGCTTCCTCCTGCATCACAGCATGCTTTGCAAGGCTTGCTCAATCGCACAGCAGAACTACAGAGCATAGCCTCTATTTTCTCCAATGATTGAGGCTCCTCACCTTCCTCGTCTCCTTTAACCCAGTTCCCGGGATCCCATGGGAGAAATACAAAGAAAGCACCTTTATGACCAACAAGTGCTAACGTCTGAAGCATGTTTTAAGGGCTTTTTTAAAAAATAAATCTTTAGTCGTGTTTGTCTGTGTCCTTTAAAAAGCTTATATCTCTGCTACCTAATCTTAAATAGGTACCCACATGGCCTGGTCAAACAAGGTCTCACTTATGTCAGATTTGGCCCTCATAGCAAATGAGTTCGACACCCCTAAACTTAAACCTTGCTTAAATATTAGCACTAATTTGTCTCAAAGGTGCTTTCTTTGTATTTCTCCCATGGGATCCAGGGAACTGGGCAAAGGAAACTTTCCTTCCTTCCCCAGGGGACCAGGAGGAGGAGGAGCCTCAGCCAAGAGAAGGAAGGGAGGTTTGGCTCAGTAGCTCTGCTGTGCGATCGGGATAACCTGGCAAAGCAAGCTCTTCCTCCCCCCCTTCCTCCCCAAGGGAGGAGCCTCAGCCCACGGAGAAAACAGAGGTTTTGCTCTGCAGCTCCTGTGCAGTTGAGCAAGCCTTGCAGAGCAAGCTGTGATGCAGAAGGAAGCAAGAGAGAGGGAGAAGGAAGCAGATGACAGCCAGTTGCTCGGAGGCCCTCCGAGGGTCTGATTCGGCCCCCAGCCCGGATGTTTGACACCCCTGTTTAAGTTCTTTTTTTAAAAAAAAAAATCTTTAATTGTGTTTGTCCGTGCCCTTTATTAAGTTTATATCCCTGCTACTTAATCTTAAATTAGGGACACGTAGGGCCCGGCTAGGCTTCCCGATCCCCAGGTCCCAGAGGGGGATCCCCCGGTTTTACAGGCTTCCCCCCTCCCCCAGCCAGCTGGCCGGCGGGGGAAGCCCCACCCCCACAGCCATCATGCACCTCCATGAACGATTCCCATAGGGAATGATGGGGAATTAATCTGCGGGTATCGGGGGCTCTGGGGGGCTGTTTTTTGAGATAGAGGCACCAAATTTTCAGTATACCATCTAGTGCCTCTCCCCAAAATACCTCCCAAGTTTCAAAAAGATTGGACCAGGGGGTCCAATTCTATGAGCCCCAAAAGAAGGTGCCCCTATCCTTCATTATTTCCTATGGAAGGAAGGCATTTAAAAATTTGTGCAGTCCCTTTAAATGTGATGGCCAGAGCTCCCTTGAAGTTCAATGATGCTTGTCACACCCTTGCTCTCGGCTCTGCCCCCAATGTCTCCTGGCTCCACCCCCAAAGACTCCTGGCTCCACCCCCAAAGTCCCCAGATATTTCTTAAATTGGACTTGGCAACCCTAGGCCCGGCCCAACATGGTCTCGCTCATATCAGATCCGGCCCTCATCGCAAATGAGTTTGACACCCCTGCTCTAAACGCTGCACCACACTGGCTCTGTGTGGCCGTTCCTTGTTACAGACAAAGGGCAACCTCTCCTTGTCACATGGGAGCAGGCTGGCCACGGGCCTCTTCCCTTTTTTTGAGCCTGCTTTTGAGGCACCTCTTCCAAGCCCGTGCCCAGAGAGCCACCCAGCTGGCTCGCCGGCGGATTCATAATTCCAAGTTCTGACAGATTTACACAGTTCAGGAAGTGCGGCTTTTTTATTTACTGGATTCCATTTCACATCAGTGAACTGTAAAATTATAACCACAGCTTTTCCCCGGCCTCTTCCGCAGATCTATGGCCTCTCTCTTGAGCGCGCTTCAAGAGGCTGTAAGTGATAAAACAATTTGTCTCTGGGAGTGCATACTAACCCCCCCCCCTTGTTTAACTTTCTGGGAATGCACCCTGCAGTTTACAAAAAGAAGGGGTAGATTGCATGGCCCTTTTCTTCTTCTTCTTCCCCCCACTCCGAGCAGCCTGAGAGGGACACCAAGGACACCGGAGTTCTTCTCTCTCTTATTTGTATCTTCCCTGGCTTTTAATGTTCTCAGATGGGCGCTCCATGAAATCCTGAACACTGGGAGCACCGAGTAGTGGAGGACTGAAAGACTCTGGAGAAAGTCTGAAGAACAGAAGAGAAGCCATGTTGGATCAAGCCAATGGCCCATCCGGTCCATCACTCTGCGTCACACAATGGCCAAAACCCAAGTGCCATCAGGAGAACCACCTGCAACGCCATAAGAACATAAGAGAAGCCATACTGGATCAGGCCAATGGCCCATCCAGTCCATCACTCTGTGTCACACAATGGCCAAAAAAACCAGGTGCCATCAGGAGGTCCACCTGCAGAGCCATAAGAACGTAAGAGAAGCCATGTTGGATCAGGCCAGTGGCCCATCCAGTCCATCACTTTGTATCACACAGTGGCCAAAACCCAGTTGCCCTCAAGAGGTCCACCAGCAGAGCCATAAGAACATAAGAGAAGCCATGTTGGATCAGGCCAATGGCCCATCCAGTCCATCACTCTGGCCAAAAAACCCCAGGTGCCATCAGGAGGTCCATCAGTGGGGCCAGGACACTAGAAGCCCTCCCACTGTTGCCCCCCCCCCACTCCAAGCACCAAGAATACAGAGCATCACTGCCCCAGACAGAGAGTTCCAACAATACGCTGTAGCTAATAGCCACTGATGGACCTCTGCTCCAGATGTGTATCCTATCCTTCTTGCTTTAAGTGAAATATTGAGGATATGAAGCTGCCTTACACTGCATCAGATGACTGGTCCATCAAAGTCAGTGTTGTCTATTTAAACAGGCAGCTGCTCTCCAGGGTTTCAGGTGAAGGTCTTTACCATCACCTGCTGCCTGGTCTTTATAACCGGCAATGCCTGGGATTGAACCTGAGACCTTCAGCATGACGAGCAGATGCTGTACCGCCGGGGCACGGCCCTTCTCCTGAAATGAAGCTTGCTTCGAGTGAATCAGACCCTTGGTCCATCCAGATTAGTATTGTCTGCTCAGCAGGGGTCGTTTTGCGGAAAAAATAGGCGGTGGAGCTCATCCAGGGATCGTTATGCAGCTGCACCTCCTATTCAATGGACAAGGTAGGTGGGGAGGAGGAGGGGGGACGCTCAGAAAGGTTCAGGAGCTGCGCTCCTGTGAGCTCCTGCTGAATTCAAGGCCTCCTGCTCGGACTGGCAGAGGGCCTTGGGGTTTTCAGGCAGAGGTCTTTCACATCACTGACTGCCCAGTTCTATCAACCGGAGATGCCGGGAGTTGAACCTGGGACCTTCTGCGTGCCATGCGGACATTCTTCCCCCCGAGCCACGGCACCTCCCTAAACAGATGGGAACAGAATGGAACAGAGAGCAGAGCACAGAAGGCAGGCAAGCCCCTGAGCAGTGTTCGCTCTCAGCTGAGTTGGTGTGAGCTAGCTCAGTTTTTTTAGCCTCTGGTTCACACGTTTTTTGTCTTCACTCAGGAAAAATGGCTCTAGAGCCGACTAAATTTATGCACTAGCCACTGTTACCTCTAGGCTGAGTTAGTGCGAGTTAGATCATAATTTTTTTAGTCTCTGGCTCAAAAGTTTTTTGTCTCCGCTCAGGAAAAATGGTCCTAGAGCGAGCTAATTTATGGAGCGGCTCACAACTTGAATGCCGGTAGCTCACAAAGTAGGATTTTTGCTCACAAGACTCCACAGCTTAGAGGGAACATCGGCAGTAGCCAAATTGCTCGCTTACAACTTTAATGCTATTAGCTCACGAATTCTTGCTCACAAGACTCCACAGTTTACAGCAGGGGTGTGAAACTCATTCGTTATGAGGGCCGGACCTGACATAAATGAGACCTTGTCGGGCCGGGCCATATCGGACTGGGCCATATGTATACCTATTTAAGTTTAAATAGCAGGGATATAAACTTTATAAAGGACACAGACAAACACAAAGATTTCTTTAAGAGCTTACACCTTGCTTAAATATTAGCGCTCCTTGGTCTCAAAGGTGCTTTCTTTGTATCTCTCCCATGGGATCCAGGGAACTGGGCAAAGGAAGCTCTGGCTCTTTCCTTCCTTCCCCAGGGGACCAGGAGGGGGAGGAGCCTCAGCCAATAGAAGAGAGGCTTGGCTCAGTAGCTCTGCTGGACAATTGAGAGAGCCTGGCAAAACAAGCGCTTCCTTCCCCCCCTCCCTCCCCAAGGAAAGAGCCTCAGCCAATGGAGAAAATAGAGGCTTTGCTCTGCGGCTCCTGTGCAATTGAGTGAGTCTGGCCAAGCAAGCTGTGATGCAGAAGGAAGGAAGAGAGAGGGAGAAGGAAGCAGATGACAGCCAGTTGCTCGGGGGCCTGATAGGAGCTCTCCGAGGGCCTGATTCGGCCCCCAGGCCAGATGTTTGACACTCCTGGCTTAGAGGGAACATTGGCAGTAGCCAAATCACTCACTTACAACTTCAATGCCAGTAGCTCACGAAGTAGAATTTTTTTACTCACTAGACTCCACAGCTCAGAGGGAGTATCGCTCCTGCGTTGAGGCATTTTGTCCGTCCCAATTTTTTTCCCCAGCCAAAGCATGGCAGAGGAGGGGCCAAGACACCCCAGATGTTGAAGGGGCCTTGATAAAGATGGAAGGGGAGGTGAGACAGGGGGAAGGAACTCTATGCATGAGAAAGCCATGGAAACTTATAGAAGAAGAAGAAGAAGAAGAAGAAGAAGAAGAAGAAGAAGAAGAAGAAGAAGAAGAAGAAGAAGAAGAAGAAGAAGAAGAAGAAGAAGAAGAAGAAGAAGAAGAAGAAGAAGAAGAAGATGATGATGATGATGATGATATTGGATTTCTATCCCGCCCTCCACTCCGAAGAGTCTCAGAGCGGCTCACAATCTCCTTTCCCTTCCTCCCCCACAACAGACACCCTGTGAGGTGGGTGGGGCTGGAGAGGGCTCTCACAGCAGCTGCCCTTTCAAGGACAACCTCTGCCAGAGCTCTGGCTGACCCAAGGACATGCTAGCAGGTGCAAGTGGAGGAGTGGGGAATCAAACCCGGTTCTCCCAGATAAGAGTCCGCACACTTAACCATTACACCAAACTGGCTCTCCCAGAAGGGCACCCAGATCCCCTGGAGGGAAGTGACCAAGGCGGCATTGGGACATCTGTCCATCAGTAGCCATCCCCTCCAGTTAGAATGCTTCGGCAATTACTCAGCGGGGAGAGGACAAAGAACTGAAAGAGTCTCCATCCTTCCTGCTACCAATACTGTTTTATCTGCCTCTCAAGAAGCAATAGATCTTCCGTCCCTCCTGGGGTACAGTTAAGGGTCAGTTCCTTTCCATTACAAACCTCATTTCCAGCAGGCCATAATTCACCCATTTTACATCCTATCCAGCCGGGACATGCTTCTCTCAACCCTAGGCGCAACATACTGAACCTGAACGCAGGCAGAGTTATCTCAATTCCAGACCTGTTCAAAGAAGAAGAGGAGGAGGAGGAGACAGGTAACCCATGTTCCCTCTAAGCTGAGTTGGCATGAGCTAGCTCACACATTTTTAGCCTTTGGCTCACACATTTTTGTCTTAGCTCAGGACAAATGGCCCCAGAGCACAATAATTTTTGCAGCAGCTCATGACTTTAATGCCAGTACCTCACAAAGTAGAATTTTTGCTCACAAGTCTCTACAGCTTAGAGGGAACATGAGGTAAACCCTCCCCCCCCACACACACACACAAAATCCAAAATGGAGCATCTGCTAGAAAGGAAGAAGAAGAAGAAGAAGAAGAAGAAGAAGAAGAAGAAGAAGAAGAAGAAGAAGAAGAAGAAGAAGAAGAAGAAGAAGAAGAAGAAGAAGAAGATGATGATATTGGATTTCTATCCCGCCCTCCACTCCGAAGAGTCTCAGAGCGGCTCACAATCTCCTTTACCTTCCTCCCCCACAACAGACACCCTGTGAGGTGGGTGAGGCTGAGAGGGCTCTCACAGCAGCTGCCCTTTCAAGGACAACCTCTGCCAGGGCTATGGCTGACCCAAGGCCATGCTAGCAGGTGCAAGTGGAGGAGAGGGGAATCAAATCCGGTTCTCCCAGATAAGAGTCCACACACTTAACCACTACACCAAACTGGCTCTCCAAACTTGGCCAAACTGGTTTTTTTGGGGGGGACAGATGTAGGTGGCTAGCCGCGTTGGTCAACTGGCATCTTCAGTTGAAAGGACCTGGCAGTCAGTGATGCGAAAGATCTCTGCCCGAAAAACCCGAGACCCTCTGCCAGTCTAAGCAGACAATACTAAGACCAACGAAGTTTACATAAGAACATAACTTTACAGAGAACAAAGTTTACATAAGAACACAAGAGAAGCCATGTTGGATCAGGCCAATGGCCCATCCAGTCTGTGTCAAACAGTGGCCAAAACCTACGTGCCATCAGGAGGTCCACCAGTGGGGCCAGGACACTAGAAGCCCTCCCACTGTTGCCCCTCCCAAGCACCAAGAATACAGAGCATCACTTGCCCCAGACATAAGAACATGAGAGAAGGCATGTTGGGTCAATCCAGTGGCCTATTCAGTCCAACACTCTGTGTCACACAGTGGCCAAAAAAACTAAGTGCCATCAGGAGGTCCACCAGCAGAACCATAAGAACATAAGAGAAGCCATGTTGGATCAGGCCAATGGCCCATCCAGTCCAACACTCTAAGTCACACAGTGGCCAAAAAAGCCAGGTGCCATCAGGAGGTCCATCAGTGGGGCCAGGACAACAGATGTCCTCACCCTGTTGTCCCTCCCAAGCACCAATAATAGCATCACTTGCCTCAGACAGAGTTCCAACAATACACTGTGGCTAATAGCCACTGATGGACCTCTGCTCCATATGTTTAGCCACATGTTTATAAACATATGAACATATGAAGCTGCCTTATACTGAATCAGACACTTGGTCCATCAAAGTCAGTATTGTCTTCTCAGACTGGCAGCAGCTCTCCAGGGTCTCAAGCTGAGGTTTTTCACACCTATTTGCCTGGACCCTTTTTTGGAGATGCCGGGGATTGAACCTGGGACCTTCTGCTTCCCAAGCAGATGCTCTACCACTGAGCCACCGTCCCTCCCCTAAAGCGACACCTTTAAGACCAGCAAAGTTTAATTATGAGGAGAAGCTTTCGGAAGCGTGCATGCACATAAAAGCTCATACCAAGAATTAAACGGCATTAGTCTTAAAGGTGCCACTGGACTCAAATTTTGTTCTATTGGGGAAGGACAGTCAAAAACAGCAAGGAGTGAATAAGTCCGCAGGGGGACCCACATGAGTCTGTTGAAGCAAAAGCAAGGAACTTTGTGGCACTTTTACAATGGACAAGATTTTGTTCCATCAAAAGCTTCCAAATATGAGAATTTAAGCTAGGGGGCTGAATCAGGCCCCTGGAGGGCTCCTATCAGGCTCCTGAGCAACTGGCTGTCATCTGCTTCCTTCTCCCTCTCTCCTGCTTCCTTCTGCATCACGGCTTGCTTTGCACGGCTTGCTCAATCGCACAGCAGAGCTACAAGGCAAAGTCTCATTTTCTCCATTGGCTGAGGCTCTTCTCTTGGAAAAGAAGGGGAGGGGATAGTTTGCTTTGCCAGGCTCTTTGAATTCCACAGCAGAGCTACTGAGCCAAGCTTCTCTTCCTTCTATTGGCTGAGGCTCCCCCCCCAGTCCCCTGGGGAAGGAAAGAAAGAGCCAGAGCTTCCTTTGCCCAGTTCCCTGGATCCCATGAGAGTAGTACAAAGAAATAATCTTTAAGATCAATGAGTGCTCATGTTTTAAGCATGCTTTATTTTAAGTTTTTTTAAAAAATATTTAATTGTGTTTGTCTGTGCCCTTCACAAAATTTGTATCTCTGCTACCTAATCTTAAATACGTATACACATGGCTCAGCTAGACATAGCTTGGCACAACATGTCAGATCCGGTCATAACAAAAGAGTTCGACACCCCGATAAGCTTTCAATTGCTAGAAGCACGCTTGTGTCGAACCCGGAAGTTGCAGCTGGTGCAGAATGCGGCGGCTAGGCTGTTGTTAGGGCTCCCGAAGTGGGAGCACATGCGGCCAGGGCTGCGCGAGCTGCACCGGCTGCCAGTTGTATACCGGATTCGTTACAAAGTGCTGGTCGTTACCTTTAAAGCCCTATATGGCCGAGGACCTGCCTACCTTAGGGGCCGTCTCTCCCCACATGTGCCCCAGAGAGTACTGAGATCAGGGGCACAAAATCGGCTGACAATCCCCGGGCCGAAGGAGGCCAAACTGAAGAGTACGAATGAAAGGGCCTTTTCGATCGCAGCTCCACACTGGTGGAACCAACTACCGGATGAAGTGCGGGTCCTGCGGAGTCTTGATCAATTCCGAAGGGCCTGCAAGACTACCTTTTTCCAAATGGCCTTCGCTTAATGTGGATTAGGTCTACTATATCCGGCCATCATAAACTACTGAGGAGAACATTCTAGAATATAGCACTGTAAATGTTAGTTTTAATTGAAATTTTGATGGTTTTAATTACAATGGTTTTAATTAGCAGATTATATATATTATACTGAGATAATGTTTTTACATTGTATATTGTGAATTGTAATTCTTATATGTTGAGAGCCGCCCTGAGCCTGCTTCGGCGGGGAGGGCTGGATATAAATAAAATATATTAATATTATTCACCAGATAATGAAATGGGCCATATAGCTTGTGGGTAGGGTTAAGCAGGGCTTTTTTGGTAGCAGGAACTCCTTTGCATATTAGGCCACACCGTCTTTATGTAGCCAACCCTTCAAGAGCTTACAGTAGGCCCTGGAAGAAGAGGATTGGCTACATCAGGAGGGTGTGGCCTAATATGCAAAGGAGTTCCTGCTACCAAAAAATGCCCTGGGGTTAACTATGCAAAACGGTACAAAGCTAGAATCCAATGGCAAATATTCACTTTCTAAAAACACCTGGGGACCCCCTGGTATGGGCTGCTGCAGAAGACAGTGAGAACAAGGGAAGCGGGAGAGGAAGAAGAAGAAGAAGAGGAAGAAGAGGGAGAGGAGGGAGAAGAAGAGAAGGAGTTGGGTTTTCACCCTGCTCTTCACTCGGAGTCTCAGAGCATCTTACAATCTCCTTCCCTTCCTCTCCCCACAACAGACACCATTCCAGCAGCTGGAAATGGAGGAGTGGGGAATCAAACCCAGTTCTCCCAGATAAGAGAGCTCTGGCTGACCCAAGGCCATTCAAGCAGCTGCAAGTGGAGGAGTGGGGAATCAAACCCGGTTCTCCCAGAAAAGAGAGCTCTGGCTGACCCAACGCCATTCCAGCAGATGCAAGTGGAGGAGTGGGGAATCAAACCCGGTTCTCCCAGATAAGGCAGCTCTGGCTGACCCAAGGCCATTCCAGCAGCTGCAAGTGGAGGAGTGGGGAATCAAACCCGGTTCTCCCAGATAAGAGAGCTATGGCTGTCCCAAGGCCATTCCAGCAGCTGCAAGTGGAGGAGTGGGGAATCAAACCCGGTTCTCCCAGAAAAGAGAGCTCTGGCTGACCCAAGGCCATTCCAGCAGATGCAAGTTGAGGAGTGGGGAATCAAACCCGGTTCTCCCAAATAAGAGAGCTCTGGCTGACCCAAGGCCATCCCAGCAGCTGCAAGTGGAGGAGTGGGGAGTCAAACCTGGTTCTCCCAGGTAAGAGAGCTCTGGCTGATCCAAGGCCATTCCAGCAGCTGCAAGTGGAGGAGTGGGGAATCAAACCCGGTTCTCCCAGAGAAGAGAGCTCTGGCTGACCCAAGGCCATTCCAGCAGCTGCAAGTGGAGGAGTGGGGAATCAAACCTGGATCTCCCAGATAAGAGAGCTCTGGCTGACCCAAGGCCATTCCAGCAGCTGCAAGTGGAGGAGGGGGAATCAAACCCGGTTCTCCCAGATAAGAGAGCTCTGGCTGACCCAAGGCCATTCCAGCAGCCGCATGTGGAGTAGTGGGGAATCAAACCCGGTTCTCTCAGATAAGAGAGCTCTGGCTGACCCAAGGCCATCCCAGCAGCTGCAAGTGGAGGAGTGGGGAGTCAAACCTGGTTCTCCCAGGTAAGAGAGCTCTGGCTGACCCAAGGCCATTCCAGCAGCTGCAAGTGGAGGAGTGGGGAATCAAACCCGGTTCTCCCAGAGAAGAGAGCTCTGGCTGACCCAAGGCCATTCCAGCAGCTGCAAGTGGAGGAGTGGGGAATCAAACCCGGTTCTCCCAGATAAGAGAGCTCTGGCTGACCCAAGGCCATTCCAGCAGGTGCAAGTGGAGGAGTGGGGAATCAAACCTGGATCTCCCAGATAAGAGAGCTCTGGCTGACCCAAGGCCATTCCAGCAGCTGCAAGTGGAGGAGTGGGGAATCAAACCCGGTTCTCCCAGATAAGAGAGCTCTGGCTGACCCAAGGCCATTCCAGCAGCTGCAAGTGGAGGAGTGGGGAATCAAACCCGGTTCTCCCAGATAAGAGAGCTCTGGCTGACCCAAGGCCATTCCAGCAGCCGCATGTGGAGGAGTGGGGAATCAAACCCGGTTCTCTCAGATAAGAGAGTTCTGGCTGACCGAAGGCCATTCCAGCAGCTGCAAGTGGAGAAGTGGGGAATCAAACCCGGTTCTCTCAGATAAGAGAGCTCTGGCTGACCCAAGGCCATTCCAGCAGCTGCAACTGGAGGAGTGGGGAATCAAACCCGGTTCTTCCAGATAAGAGAGCTATGGCTGACCCAAGGCCATTCCAGCAGCTGCAACTGGAGGAGTGGGGAATCAAACCCGGTTCTCTCAGATAAGAGAGCTCTGGCTGACCCAAGGCCATTCCAGCAGCTGCAACTGGAGGAGTGGGGAATCAAACCCGGTTCTCCCAGATAAGAGAGCTATGGCTGACCCAAGGCCATTCCAGCAGCCGCATGTGGAGGAGTGGGGAATCAAACCCGGTTCTCTCAGATAAGAGCCTGCGCACTTAACCACTACAACAAAGAAGGCTTCCACTGTAGTCGGAAAGCTGGCTTTATTGACAGATAGAAACAGTAGCGTTGCACGCAGGGCTTTGTTTGTAAGAACAAGCCCAGCAGGAACTCCTTTGCATATTAGGCCACACCCCCTGATGCCACCATTCTTTTACATAGGGCTCATCTGTAGAGAAAGCTCAGCAGCAGCTAATTTGCATATCAGGCCACACCCCCTGACACCAAGCCAGCCGGAACTGCATTTCTGTGCATTCCTGTTAAAAGAAAAGCACTGGCTACACATCTGTGTCAGAAATGGTTCACTTTTGGGGTGACCAGTTCTGTATACCTTATCCAGGGCCGCCGTTATGTAACCTGCCAAAACTACGGTGCAAAAAGCCCACATAAAGCAATACAAATTGGTGCCCTTCACTCGGGAGTCTCAGAGCATCTTATAATCTCCTTCCCTTCCTCTCCTCACAACAGATACCCGGTGAAGCAGGCGGAGCTGAGAGGGCTCTGAGAATACTTGTGACTGGCCCAAGGTCACATGCTGGCTGCATGCGGAGAAGTGGGGAATCAAACCCCGTTCTTCAGATTAGAGTCCCCTGCTTTTAACCACTACGCCAAACTGTGCAGCGTCTTCCCTCCTCGCTCCCGTCTGCGAAAACCCAAACGCTGGAGAAGAACTGCAGCCGGAAATCACCCAAGTCGGAAAGTAATTATATATTTTAAGTTCCAAAGACGATATTTAAGTGCTGGAAAACGAAGAGGGGGGGGGGGGAGAAGTGTCAAGCTTAATTCCGTAATAAAATAAAGTAAAATAAGGGGGCACGCGATTAGACAAGCAATTACAGCGAGTAGCTTAACATAAATTGTGGGTAGAAATATCAGAAGCAAGTTTACGGGATTTGGCATGGGAGCACCTTGTAAAGCATAATTGGATTAGAGGAGACAGGCAGGGTGGATTTACAAGGAGAAGACCCTGTGCTTAGCTAACACGCCGGAGCTCTTTTGAAGCTACGGCTGGGGGAGGCAACGGCGGCAACGGGATTCTATTTCCCAAAAGCAATCAGCGGAGTTGTAGCGCAAGATTAGCAGCTAATGGAAGGAGCTGCACTCTAAAAAGGCAGGCTCCCAGGGAAAGCAGCTACGAAAACAGCCAGCGGAAACACTGAACTGGGGACATCAGGCTCATCTAAATTCTGTTAGAAGTAGGCTTCTCAACTGTGAGGCCCTGGCAGGGAATTCCAAAATCTCTCACCCTCGAGAAACTGAAGAACAAGAGGGAAAATAAATATAGCCTCCATGGTGACACTCTAGGAATTTCCCCTTAATCTCTGTGGTAAAGACCATAGAGACTTACAGGGAATTCCTAGACTGTCGCCATGGAGGATTTTTTTTCCTCCTCCTGCTCTTCAGTTAAAGACCAAAGACTCAGGGGAAATTCCTGGCACTTCACCCAGAAGTGATATTTCATACTCCACAAACTCCTGCCTCTCCAAGCATTGAGAGCCAGTTTAGTGTAGTGGTTAAGTGCGCGGACTCTTATCTGGGAGAACTGGGTTTGATTCCCCACTCCTCCACTTGCACCTACTGGAATGGCCTTGGGTCAGTCATAGCTCTGGCAGAGGTTGTCCTTGAAAGGGCAGCTGCTGTGAGAGCCCTCTCAGCCCCACCCACCTCACAGGGTGTCTGTTGTGGGGGGAGAAGACATAGGAGATTGTAAGCCGCTCTGAGAAGGGCGGGGTATAAATCTACAATTCTTCTTCTTCTCCCTCAAATCTCCTGGAATTTGGAAGCCAGGTTTATTTTAATGCATAGCTACCTCAAACGCATATTAACTAATTAAACTGAGAATTTTAGATATTGAATTGCAAAAACTATTTAGTGCTGCGAATAAATCTTGCTCCCCTTTGAATTTTGGAACTTCCCTAACTATTGGTCACTTGCCTTCTTATTCCTCAACTCTCCCTGTTCCAAAATTGTGTAGAGCATTTACCCTTGCCAGATGCAGTACTATTCCATCAGCGGTTACCTACGGTAGATATAAAAAACATTCCGCTCGCATTAAGACTTTGTACATGCAACTTAAAACAAGTCGATTCGTTGTCCCATATTCTTCTTTACGGTCCCCTATACGATATTATACGCCTTAGGTTTCTGGATCCAATTTTGGCCAATATGACAGGCTGTTCAGACGCTGCAAAGGTCTGTCATCTCCTGAACGGTTTGTCATCCGAAACAACTGGAAAGGTTGCTTTATTCTCGAGTTTGGTAATCAAGGATCGATTGTCCAATGTATAGCTGCATATGATTGTTTCTCTTATTTTCTGTATCTGTTTATCTATTTATAACCTGATTTGTGCCGATAAAGGCTTTTGTTTGTTGTTGTTGCGTATCAACCTGATAGGAAGTTTAACTAGAACAGCTTCCGCCCAAAGAATCCGGGGAACTGCAGTAGGAGAGGGTTGTTTCTGGTGCTCTGTAGCCCCGTTAACAGAACTACATTTCCCAGCGAAAGGGAATGGCTTTGAAAGTATTCTAGCTGAGGCTACTGTGACGAGCTCCCTAGAGGGCCCCATTCCTTGCCAGAACTACAATTCCCAGTGTGTCCCTTGCTGGAAGGGATTAGCTATTAAAACCATTTGCATGTGTTGTGCAGATAAACCAGTTTGTCAAAGACTGTACAGCTTCCCAGTCTGCTTGATTCCTGCAACGGCATGCATGATCAGCGACACTCTTAAGGCCTTTGCTCTGTACTCTAGGCTCAGGGATGTCAAACACGCAGCCCCGAATCAGGCCCCCAGAAGGCTCCCATCAGGCCCCCGAGCAACTGGCTGTCCTCTGCTTCCTTCTGTTAGAGAATAAGAAATAGGCTGTGAGGCATTTGCGAGATACTTTGCAGATAAAATCTCGTTGCTCTGCCAAGACCTGCCTACCACATTGGACACAGTGAGTGAAATTGAGGCTCCGTGCCTGTCTTCGGGCTTAGTGCTGGACCACTTCGACCCACTCAGCCTGGAAGAAGTCGACAGAATCCTCTCCGCTGCTCGCCCGACAACATGTGATCTGGACTCTTGCCCCTCTTGGCTGATTAAATCTTGCCAGAGGGAACTTAGATGTCCTTTACGGGACATCATAAACAGATCCCTCCTAGAGGGGCATTTTCCAACACCTCTGAAAGAGGCCTTGGTCTGCCCTCTCCTGAAAAAAGCTACAGCAGACCCGACCGAATTGGCGAACTATTGTCCGGTGTCCAATTTACCGTTTTTAGGTAAAATTATTGAGAGGGCTGTGGCGCTGCAGCTACAGAGGTTTCTGGATGACGCTTCTGTCCTAGACCCATGCCAGTCTGGCTTCCTGCCGGGCCATGGGACGGAGACGGTGTTGGTCACCTTGGTGGATGACCTCCAGCGGCAACTGGATCGAGGCGGCGTTGCGGTGCTGATGCTGTTAGACCTGTCGGCCGCATTTGATACAGTCGACCATCGGCTACTGACGCGCCGCCTCGCCGACATTGGGGTTGAGGGGTTGGCCTTGCAATGGCTTTCCTCCTTTCTCCTGGGTCGGGGACAGAGGGTGGCTATTGGGAGTGAGCGGTCCCGGAGGTGCACACTGGAGTGTGGGGTGCCTCAGGGAGCAGTTCTCTCCCCGATGCTGTTCAACATCTATATGCGCCCCCTTGCCCAGATTGCCCGGCGGTTTGGGCTGGGTTGCCATCAATATGCAGATGACACCCAGCTCTATCTACTAATGGACGGACGGCCTGACTCCGCCCCAGGGAATCTCGACCGGGCTTTACAGGCTGTTGCAACATGGCTTAGGCTGAGTGGGCTGAAGCTGAATCCAGCGAAGACAGAGGTCCTTTGTGTGGGTCGCGGCGCTCTGGGAGGGGAAATAGCTCTCCCAGCCTTCAACGGTGCGCCATTGAAAGCAGCGCGCCAGGTAAAGAGCCTGGGTGTTTTACTGGAGCCTTCACTATCGATGGAGGCCCAGATAGCAGCCACTGCCAAGTCAGCATTCTTCCATCTGAAGCGGGCAAGGCAGTTGGCCCCTTTCCTTGAGCGCCGGGACCTCGCAACAGTGATCCACGCAACGGTCACCTCAAGATTGGACTACTGTAATGCCCTCTACTTGGGGCTACCTATGTGCTGGACCCAGAGGCTGCAGCTAGTGCAGAACGCGGCAGCCAGGCTGTTGTTGGGACTCCCGAAATGGGAACATATACGGCTGGGGCTACGTGAACTGCACTGGCTGCCGATTATATACCGGGTCCAGTACAAAGTGTTGGTCACTACCTTTAAAGCCTTATATGGCCGAGGACCCGCCTACCTGAGGGACCGTCTTTCCCTATATGAACCCCAGAGAGCACTGAGGTCAGCCGGGAAAAATCTAATGACTATCCCTGGGCCGAAAGAGATTAAACATCAGAACACCAGAGCACAGGCCTTTTCGATCGCGGCCCCTGCCCTATGGAACCAACTCCCTGAGGAGGTGCGGGCCCTGCGGAACCTCGATCAGTTCCGCAGGGCCTGCAAGACCACCCCCTTTAAACTTGCATATTCGGACTGCTAAAGAAAGCTGTCAATTAAGGATCCGCCAATGCAGCTATGTATAAACTGGCAGAACTAGCGTCAAACACCATCAGCACTGTCAGACCAAGTTACCTAACTGTATTGACTGGTTTTTAATGTTGTCAAATTTAATGTTTTATATTGTTAAATTTAAAGGTTTTATCTATTATTGTATGTTTTTATGAAATGTTGTTAGCCGCCCTGAGCCTGCCGAGGTGGGGAGGGCGGGATACAAATAAAATTTATTATTATTATTATTATTATTATTATTATTATTATTATTATTATTATTATTATTATTATTATTATTCTCCCTCTCTCTTGCTTCCTTCTGCATCACAGCTTGCTTTGCAAGGCTAGCTCAATCGCACAGGAGCGAAAGAGCAAAGCCGCTATTTTCTCCATTGGCTGAGGCTCTTCCCTTGGGGAGGAAGAGGGGGGAGGCACAGCTTGCTTTGCCAGGCTCTCTCAATCGCACAGCAGAGCTACTGAGCCAAGCCTCTCTTGCTTCTATTGGCTGAGGCTCCTCCCCCTCCTGGTTCCCTGGGCAAGGAAGGAAAGAACCAGAGCTTCCTTTGCCCAGTTCCCTGGATCCCATGGAAGAGATACCAAGAAAGCACCTTTAAGACCAACGAGTGCTAATGTTCTAAGCATATTTAATTTTAATTTTTTTTAAAAAAAACCTTTATGTTTGTCTGTGTCTTTTATAAAGTTTATATTTCTGCTACCTAATCTTAAATAGGTACACTCGTGGCCCAGCCCAACATGGCTCATCCTGACAAGGTCTCATTTATGTCAGATCCGGCCCTCATAACAAATGAGTTTGACATTGTGATTTAATAATAGGTATTTAAGCTTTTTCTATTCCTGTTGTCTGTTCTTGATTAAGAAATCAATTCGTAGTATCTAGGCAGTATATACGGAGGCTTAGCTTCTCTCCTTGCCACGACTGAGGATTGGCAACCCTATATCCTGAACTCTGGATCGGAGGTGGGAGATAATTCAAAAGTCATGACCCAGATGGTGCATTGAGGATGCCTGAGACTGCCGCTTAAGCGATCATCTCCCACGTACCTGCTTGCTCTCTCTCGGCATCAAAACGTGCGCAGCTGTTAAATAGCGGGTGCAGTGCACGGAAGAGGTGAAGTTGCAGTGATCAAGGCTCATTTATTGTGGTAACAGCATTGCAACAGTTAAACTAAAAAAAAGAAAAGGTAAAGGTAGTCCCCTGTGCAAGCACCAGTCGTTTCCGACTCTGGGGTGACGGTGCTTTCACAACGTTTTCACGGCGGACTTCTTACAGGGTGGTTTGCCATTGCCTTCCCCAGTCCTCTGCACTTTCCCCCCAGCAAGCTGGGTCCTCCTTTGACCGACCTCGGAAGGATGGAAGGCTGAGTCAACCTGGAGCCGGATACCTGAAAACCCAGCTTCCGCCGGAGATCAAACTCAGGTCGTAAGCAGAGCTTAGGAGTGCAGTACTACAGCTTTACCACGCTGCGCCATGGGGCTTTTAACGGTTAAACTAGGGACTGCTAAATGGGGCCAAGGGACTCAAATGTATACATAGACAAGTTCCTGCGCTGGAACACCATTGGATCATTTGAACCTGCAGGGGGCCCGTGATTGGTCCAGGGAAGCAGGGATTTGAATCTTGCTTCTGATTGGTCCCCATCCCCAAACTCAGTCCTCTGGTTACCATGAGCCCAGCAGGTACTGCCTCAAATATAGAGTCCGCATTCTAAACATAGAGTCCACATACACAACAGTCACAAAAGGGTTTCGCTTTCGTTCGCCGAATGTTCACCGCGGGGCCTTCCCACCTCCCCTCTCTGCCTTTTTTGCTCCCTCCCCTCCCTCCCCCTGCAGATCTCGCCCCAACTCGCTAAATAAATCGGCCTCTCCGCAAAGCTCAAGCTGAAAATCAATTTTAATTATAAAAATTGGTCGGCTCCATCGATAAATCAACCGGGGTGCCCTCCGCGTTACAGGAGGAAGGTTACACCTGGAAACATATGGGGGGGGGAGGGAGCCGTCGCTCCCGTTGGATCGGGCCTGGGTGCCAACCCTCCGCATGGGTAACAAAATTCATCTCCGTCATTATCCCCCCCCCCGCACGTTATTAATGGGGTGACCGCCTGATGGATGGAACGTGAGCGGCATCGGAACCGTGCCGGGTTGCAACTTGATTTGGGAGGGGGCCTCCTTGTCAAAGGGCCTCATTTTTTACAATCAAAGAGGTGTAGCAGGGGGGTGTGGCGCGGGAAATATTTCATTGTGCCATCTTATTGGAGGTAAACGCTCGTTCAAGCAGGCGGTAATGGAGAACTAATTAATCCTGCCTCTCTGGACAGGGCCATGCATCATGTTTCCTATTATAAAGGGGACAATTTAAATGCATGATGATTATCATTGCAGCCGCTTTGCATGGGGGGGGGCACGTGTTTAATGGAGGCGAGAGGGGCCCTCGTTTCCGGGAACGCAAGAGGGGGCAATCGGCCGCCAAAGGGTAGCTGAGAGGAGCAAAGGGTAGCGTATCCTCAGGGGTATTCATTGTAGTCAGATTCAAGGGTTGTCAGATTCAGAAAAGGTTGCCAACCCCCAGATGATAGCTGGAGAACTCCCGCTATTACAACTGACCTCCAGGCGACAGAGATCGGTTCACTTGGACAAAGGTTAGAACTCCAGAAGCCTTCCCACTGCTACCCCCCAAGCCCCAAGAAGACAGAGCATCAATGCCCTGGGCATAAGAACATAAGAGAAGCCATGCTGGATCAGGTCAATGGCTCATCCAGTTCAACACTCTGTGTCACATAAGAACACAAGAGAAGCCATGTTGGGTCAGGCCAGTGGCCCATCCAGTCCAACGCTCTGTGTCACATAAGAACATAAGAGAAGCCATGTTGGATCAGGCCAATAGCCCATCCAGTCCAACACTCTATGTCACATAAGAACAGAAGAGAAGCCATGATGGGTCAGGCCTGTGGCCCATCCAGTCCAACACTGTGGTCGTTTTCGCACTCACCTTAATCAGCAGCGACGACCCTCTTCACCGCGTAGGATCTGCGCGGATTTCGCACTAATTGCCGCGGAGCACCCTGAAGAGCCGGAAAGTCCCGGTGCTTTTGTGGCGCAAACGGAAACTGGTTTTTGGCGGTTTCCGTTTGCGCCGCAAAAGCGCCGGGACTTTCCGGCTCTTCTGGGTGCTCTGCGGCAATTAGTGCGAAATCCATGCAGATCCTGCGTGGTGAAGAGGGTCGTCGCTGCTGATTAAGGTGAGTGCGAAAATGACCTCTGTGTCACATAAGAACATAAGAGAAGCCATGTTGGATCAGGCCAGTGGCCCATCCAGTCCAACACTCTGTGTCACATAAGAACATAAGAGAAGCCATGTTGGATCAGGCCAGTAGCCCATCCAGTCCAACGCTGTGTCACACAGTGGTCCAAACCCAGGGGCCATCAGGTGGTTGCTCTGTGTCATACAGTGGCCAATAAAAACCAGGTGCCATCAGGAGGTCCTCCAACTGAAAGCTCCAAAAGGCATCCAGAGCTAAGATACACAGGACGAGGAGGGGGAGATGAAGGCCACAAAAAGTCAGGTTAAGAAGAAGAAGAAGAAGATATTGGATTTATATCTCACCCTCCACTCCGAATCTCAGAGTCTCAGAGCAGCTCACCAACTCCTTTATCTTCCTCCCCCACGACAGACACCCGGTGAGGTGGGTGGGGCTGAGAGGGCTTTCAAAGCAGCTGCCCTTTCAAGGACAACTTCTGAGTTCCAAGCATCGAGTAATCTGGAGCGTTCCTTTGGGTTCAGCCTTCTGGATGCCTTCATGATGGCGTCTAAGTTATCCCATCTCATGTCAGCCAAGAGACCAAATATTGGAGCCCTGAAGGCAAGCACGCTAACAAACCAGGAGAGGCAACTTACGGTCGGTCGATCAACTCCGGACAAGACAACTGTGCTGGTTGAATCTCTTTCTCACCCTAGCCATGATCCTTCGATGATCAATGCTCAACAGCCGGACTGGCTGAGATACGAAGACACAGATCTACGAGTTGTCCTTCATGTGCTGGGTGAAGCTCAGACAACACCTTACTCCATGGCTCAAAGGGTTCCTGAGAGAATCCAACTGCAGGCTTCACCAGGAGAGATGGTACTCAGTTCTGTACAAGCAGAAGGACCCCAAGGGATAGAGTTTGCCTTCTTGGTCCACATCCATGTTAAAAAGATGGCAGCCCACCTCCATGTTAAGAAGGTGAAAGGTAGGCTCTCATTTTCCTTGCCTCACGTCACCGTTCAAGACACCTGCCGTCTGAAATTGCTTCTCCGCGTGGGCTGTTGGCTCGGTGGCAGCAATGTCAAATTTGACTCTATTCCCTTGCTTGCTTATCAAGAGACTGTCGTCCCTGGGTATCGGTCGCCAGAAATTAGTGCGCCTCAAACAATCCACAGGCCGTATCGTTTGCACTTTGGCTGGCCGCAGTTGCAAGATGCTGTTAGGAAGCGCGGATCCATGGCTAGAATCCAAAATGCACATCTTCAGAGGGTGGGGAACACTCCAAAAACCTACGTTACTCATCTCTCCCTCCTCAACAAATGGCCTGTTAATGTTACCCTCCTGTGCAACACAGACTTGGTACAGGTACAGGGGTAGGGACGGTGGCTCAGTGGTAGAGCATCTGCTTGGGAAGCAGAAGGTTCCAGGTTCAATCCCCGGCATCTCCAATTCAAAAAGGTCCAAGCAAGTAGGTGTGAAAAACCTCAGCTTAAGACCCTGGAGAGCCACTGCCAGTCAGGGGAGGATGGTGGCTCAGTGGTAGAGCATTTGCTTGGTAAGCAGAAGGTCCCAGGTTCAATCCCCGGCATATCCAACTCAAAAGGGTCCAGGCAGGTAGGCGTGAAAAATCTCAGCTTGAGACCCTGGAGAGCCACTGCCAGTCTGAGTAGACAATACTGACTTTGATGGGCCAAGAATCTGATTCAGTATAAGGCAGCTTCATATGTTCATATGTTCAGGTACTGCCACCGGGATCTTTGCTTTCTCTACCACAGCCTATTTGGTACCCCTTGGATCCCAAGCACTCCGAGGGACTGGACAAATATCGGCACCCGTTTTGTGGTCACAAGTCTTACCTCAAACCGTTATTTCGCAATATTTCAAAAAATCGAAAGGGCGGGGCCAGTAGTTTAGACCTGAATGACTACGACAGTTACGTTTTACTAGGCCGCAGTTTATTAAGCTGCTTCCAAGGGACGACCTGTGCCATTTTCTCATTCTTTTGGTTTCTCATCTTTGTGTGCTTGCTGGGAGAGTGGCTTTTATTAGCAGGAAACTGGCCTGGACGTGTCCCTGCTGAGGACGAAGAGGTTTTGCAGGTCAGACTGCAAGGAGAGGCCATTGCAAGACATATTTGCTGGAAAGTCGTCAGGGTTTATTAGTCCAATGGAGGTTTTCCCGGGGATTAGGTGTGTGCAAACTTCGAAGGCAAATGAGTGCTCCGCCTCTATCCTGGCTTAAAGGGGGTACAAGAGAGCTTACGACAGCGGTGTTGAACTCGTTTGTTATGAGGGCCGTCTCTGACATAAATGAGACCTTGTTGGGCCGGGCCATGTCGGGTTGGGCTGGGTCATGTGTGTACCTATTGAAGATTAGGTAGCAGATATATAAACTTTATAAAGAACACAAACACAAATATTTTTTTTTAAAAAAACCTTAAAACATGCTTAAAATGTTAGCACTTGTTGGTCTTAAAGCTGCTTTCTTTGTATTTCTCCCATGGGATCCAAGGAACTGGGCAAAGGAAGCTCTGGCTTTTTCCTTCCTTCCTCAAGGGACGGCGGTGGGTGGGTGGAGAAGTCTCAGCCAATATAAGGAAGAGTGTCTTGGCTCAGTAGTGCAATTGAGAGAGCCTAGCAAAAGAAGCTATTCCTCCCTCCCTTCCTCCCAAAGGGAGGAGCCTCAGCCAATGGAGAAAATAGAGGTTTTGCTATGTAGCTCCTGTGGAATTGAGCAAGCCTTGCAAAGCAAGCCGTGATGCAGAAGGAAGCAAGAGAGACGGAGAAGGAAGCAGATGACAGCCAGTTACTCGGGGGCCTGATAGGAGCCCTCCAACGGCTTGATTCGGCCCCCAAATTGCACATTTGACACCCCTGGCTTATGAACTATCCAAAGGCCTGGCCCGTCACTTCAGTGACTGAGCACCCAACGTTGGAAAGATAACGGGTAAAAAGGAAATGAAGTGAAATGCACCCCCGCTGTGCAGTGGTTGCGGCGATCTAAAAACGTGAGCTTTCTTGTTATCTCGACTGAATTACACAGACGGCTTCTTGAGTTACGAAGGAAGATTTTAAAAGATCCCTCGCTCAGACCGCCGTTGCAATTGTTCTCCAGGGGAAATTGGTGCTTTAATACATATTTCATTGGAGTGTCCTCTTTATATTAGCGTTCAAAATAATTTTTTAACACAGTCCCTTGATAATTTTTAATCTCTTGTCTCGCCCGCTAGCTAGTTTTTCCCCTTCTCTCTGACGGATTCCCTAACGGTTGTGAGACGTTTCCACTGGTTTAGTGTTGTGTCCGGATGATGCTACTTAACAGAAGGGGTTTTGACTGCTCAGGACTTTTAGTCAAGGAGCTTGAATCAGATTAAAGGAAAGGAAAAGAGAATTATAACCTTCTAAGCCCACCGAAATCAACAGACTTGGGAAGGCTGAGATTCTGTTGGGGACTGTAGTGAACGAGTACTATTATGTTTAATAGACTCCCAGTTCAAGCAATGTAGCTTGTCCTGTGTTGTTTCAGGGGTTTTTTTAAAACAGTATTACCAAAGTATTACCATGGTTGTGGTGTCCACTGTGGTCCAGGGGGGAGGGGGGCATTCATAAAACTAACTGAGACCCCAAGCCTAACTTTCAGGACCCCGTGTGCTCTTTTTCCATAGAGACTTGCTCGATCCCATGCAACTGTTGGTTAGCATTCACAAGTTTTGCTGTGAAGTCTAGATTAGGATTTAAGAACGTAAGAGGAGCGCTGACGGATCAGACCGGTGAGGGTCCATGTAGTCCAGCCTCCTGTCTCACACAGTGGCCAGCCAGTTCCTCTGGAGGGCCAACAACAGGCCAGAGAGGCTGAGGACTTCATAAGAACATCAGAAGAGCCCTGCTGAATCAGAACAGTGGTCTATCTAGTCTACCATCCTGTCTCACACAGTGGCCAGCCAGCTCCTCTGGAGGGCCAAAAACATGGCAGAGAGGCTGAGGCCTTCATAAGAACATCAGAAGAGCCCTGCTGGATCAGACCAGTGAGGGTCCATCTAGTCCAGCCTCCCGTCTCACACAGTTTTGTAGCAGGAACTCCTTTGCATTTAGGCCACACACCCCTGATGTAGCCAATCCTCCCAGAGGCCCTATACTAAGAGCCCTGTAAGCTCTTGGAGGATTGACTATGTGGCGAAACAGGCACCTGTCCTCAGTCCTTGCAACCGTACAGCGGTCTGAGGTTTGCAAGTCCCGTTGCTGCCCTACCCCACCCTCTGGTGGGTGTAACTTTTCCGTAATTTGCTGCCACCACTCACTGCATTTCCCACTGCCGTCTTAGAGGGACGGTGAGACCCCTCTGGCTGAATCTCCAGTCTTTGGAATGGCCCTGGAGAGTTAGCAACCCAATAAACAGGCCTTTCTCTTCGCAAGGTTGCCTTTTTGCTTTCTTGGTAACGTGCAGAGCAGGGGGGAGACTAAATGGTCAGAGCACGACTCCAGTAGTTAATTCCAAAAATATAAGGATTTATTCAAACGATTTACAATATAAACAGGGAACACATATATCATTTGGATAAGGCACACTAAGAGCCCCGTGGCGCAGAGTGGTAAAGCTGCAGTACTGCAGTCAGAGCCCTCTGCTCATGATCTGAGTTGGATCCCAGTGGAAGCTGGTTCAGGATCCCAGTGGAAGCTGGTTCAGGATCCCAGTGGAAGCTGGTTCAGGAACCGGCTCGAGGTTGATTCACCCTTCCGTCCTTCTGAGGTCGGTAAAATGAGTACCCAGATTGCTGGGGGGAAAGTGTAGATGACTGGGGAAGGCAATGGCAAACCACCCCGTGGTGTGGTCTAATATGCAAAGGAGTTCCTGCTACAAAAGAAGCTCTGGCATGGAGACAAGCCCCAACCCTTTCTATTTGTTTTAGGGTTGAAATTATACATTGGGCTACCCAGATCGAGGAGCACCGTGGCGCAGAGTGGTAAAGCTGCAGTACTGCGGTCCAAGCTCCGCTCACGGCCTGAGCTCAATCCTGGAGGAAGCTGGGTTCAGGTAGCTGGCTTGAGGTTGACTCAGCCTTCCATCCTTCCGAGGTCGGTAAAATGAGAACCCAGCTTGCTGGGGGGAAAGCATAGATCAGGGGCCCCGGGCCGCGGACCGGTGCCGGTCCGTGGTCTGTGGACAACTGGGCCGCAGAGTGAAGCAGAGACCTTCACCTCCTTACTTAAAGTCCCCCATGGATGGCAGGGATGGGGGGTGGGCTTGGGGCAGCAAAAACCCCAGCACCCCCACCAGTCCGTGAAAAAATTGTCTTCCACAAAACTGGTCCCTGGTGCCAAAAAAGTTGGGGGTTACTGGCATAGATGACTGGGGAAGGCAGTGGCAAACCACAATGTAAAACTGGGGTGGGGAACCTTTCTTCTGCCAAGGGCCATGCGGATATTTATAACATCATTCGCGGGCCATAAAAAAGTATCAACTTAAAAAAGAGTGCTCCGCCGAGGGAGAATGATTCAGGCCAGCAAAATTAATGCAAATAATTGTTTTTCTATTTAAAGTCATGTAGGGCGAGCCTAATTTGGCACACACACACACACGGCCCGCTGCCCTAGGCAAATGCATAGGTCCGGAGATTTTTTGTAGAAAAAGCCCAGCAGGAACTCAGTAGCATATTAGACCACATCCCCTAATATTAGCATATTAGGTCACACACTCATTAGCATATTAGGCCACACCCTCTGGGATAATCACGTGCAAACTGAACGGTGACAGTAACTTTTCCAGGCCCTTCAGCAATTCTGGCTGGCCAGCCAGGTCTCAGGGAGGCTGCCGCACAGTACATCTGGGCCCTGTGATCCCTGCCTGGCCCTGGGGAGGCTGCCGCACAGCGCGGCTGGGCCCCACGATCCTCGCTGGCCAGCCAGGCCCCAGGGAGGCTGCCACATGGCTTGGTTTGGCCCAGCAATCCCCGAGGGCCACACCAAGTTCCCCACCCCTGCTGTAAAAAGTCTACTGTGAAAATAGGGTTGCCGAGTCCATTATCAAGGACAGAATGAGTAGGCACATTGATGAACACGGGTTATTGAGGAAGACTCAGCATGGGTTCTGCAAGGGAAGATCTTGCCTCACTAACCTGTTACATTTCTTTGAGGGGGTGAACAAACATGTGGACAAAGGCGACCCGATAGATGTTGTTTACCTTGACTTTCAGAAAGCTTTGATAAAGTTCCTCATCAAAGGCTCCTTAGAAAACTTGAGAGTCATGGAGTAAAAGGACAGGTCCTCTTGTGGATCAAAAACTGGCTTAGTAATAGGAAGCAGAGAGTGAGTATAAATGGGCAGTCTTCGCAGTGGAGGATGGTAAGCAGTGGGGTGCCGCAGGGCTCGGTACTGGGTCCCATGCTCTTTAACTTGTTCATAAATGATTTAGAGTTGGGAGTGAGCAGTGAAGTGGCCAAGTTTGCGGATGACACTAAATTGTTCAGGGTGGTGAGAACCAGAGAGGATTGAGAGGAACTCCAAAGGGATCTGTTGAGGCTGGGTGAGTGGGCGTCAACGTGGCAGATGCGGTTCAATGTGGCCAAGTGCAAAGTAATGCACATTGGGGCCAAGAATCCCAGCTACAAATACAAGTTGATGGGGTGTGAACTGGCAGAGACTGACCAAGAGAGAGATCTTGGGGTCGTGGTAGATAACTCACTGAAAATGTCAAGACAGTGTGCGTCTGCAATAAAAAAGGCCAACGCCATGCTGGGAATTATTAGGAAGGGAATTGAAAACAAATCAGCCAGTATCATAATGCCCCAGTATAAATCGATGGTGCGGTCTCATTTGGAGTACTGTGTGCAGTTCTGGTCGCCGCACCTCAAAAAGGATATTATAGCATTGGAGAAAGTCCAGAGAAGGGCAACTAGAATGATTAAAGGGCTGGAGCACTTTCCCTATGAAGAAAGGTTGAAACGCTTGGGACTCTTTAGCTTGGAGAAACGTCGACTGCGGGGTGACATGATAGAGGTTTACAAGATAATGCATGGGATGGAGAAAGTAGAGAAAGAAGTACTTTCCTCCCTTTCTCACAATACAAGAACTCGTGGGCATTCGATGAAATTGCTGAGCAGACAGGTTAAAACGGATAAAAGGAAGTACTTCTTCACCCAAAGGGTGATTAACATGTGGAATTCACTGCCACAGGAGGTGGTGGCGGCCACAAGTATAGCCACCTTCAAGAGGGGTTTAGATAAAAATATGGAGCACAGGTCCATTAGTGGCTATTAGCCACAGTGTATGTGTGTATATAAATTTTTTTGCCACTGTGTGACACAGAGTGTTGGACTTGATGGGCCGTTGGCCTGATCCAACATGGCTTCTCTTATGTTCTTATGAGTCCAATTCAAGAAATATCTGGAGACTTTGGGGGTGGCGCCAGGAGACTTTGGGGGTGGAGCCAGGAGACATTGGGGTGGAGCCAGGAGCAAAGGTGTGACAAGCATAATTGAATTCCCAAGGGAGTTCTGGCCATCACATTTCAAGGGACCGCACATCTTTTAAATGCCTTCCTTCCATAGGAAATAATGAAGGATAGGGGCATCTTCTTTGGGGGCTCCAATCCTTTTGAAACTTAGGGGGTATTTTGGAGAGAGCCACTGGATACAATATTGAAAATTTGGTGCCTCTACCTCAAAAAAACAGGGGCCCCAGAGCCCCAGATACCCGTGGATAAATTCTCCATTGTTTTCTATGGGAATAAGTCTCCATAGAGAATCATGAGTACCCAGCAGACATTTCCCTCCCCACTCCCCCGCTTTCTGAAGACCCTGAAGCGGGGGGAGGGCCTCCAAACCAGAGGATCCCCTGCCCCCACCTGGGGATTGGCAACCCTATGTGAAAACGTCGTGATGCGACATCACCCAAGAGACTGAAACAACCGGTGCTTGCACAGGGGACTACCTTTACCTTTTTTTTTTTAAATCCCAGAGGGATCCCTTCATTGCTTGAATACCATGTTGTTTTAATTGTTCATCCCAAATCCCCTACGTGGCGTAGCCTAGCTTGAAGAGTCCCTTCTGGGGCAGGGGTGACATTTGATTTGTGCCCCGGCCACGAGAGGAACATGCCCTCCGTTATCACTCAGATCTGCCTTCGGTTCCTCGGTCAGGCTAAAGAAGTGATAGATGCAGGGAAACGGCCTTCCGGCAGGCAGACAGATGGTCGGACGGAGCGGAAACGGCTGGGGAGGGTTTTTTTACGACCAATCTCGTTCTTCCTGGTTGGGAATGTTCGAGTAACGTCCATTTCGAAAAGCGCCAAGGCTGGTTTGTGGGTTGCCGGGAAGGGAACAGGTGTAATGTACGAGAGCCGGTTTGTTTTTGAAGCCCAATTTATTGAGCCATCCCTTGGATTTTATGCTGTGGGAGGGAAATTTATTACATTTTTTTTCTATCTCTTCATTTTTCACTTTCGTTGAATAAAAATACCGCGGAAGGAGCGAGTCGGGTGTTTTATGTTCTTAAAAGGAAAGGCTAAAACAAGACCTGTTTCTTTGCAACGCACACCTTCATAAGAACATAAGAGAAGAAGAAGAAGAAGAAGAAGAAGAAGAAGAAGAAGAAGAAGAAGAAGAAGATATTGGATTTATATCCCGCCCTCCACTCCGAAGAGTCTCAGAGCGGCTCACAATCTCCTTTACCTTCCTCCCCCACAACAGACACCCTGTGAGGTGGGTGGGGCTGGAGAGGGCTCTCACAGCAGCTGCCCTTTCAAGGACAACTCACCGAGAGCTATGGCTGACCCAAGGCCATTCCAGCAGGTGCAAGTGGAGGAGTGGGGAATCAAACTCGGTTCTCCCAGATAAAAGTCCGCACACTTAACCACTACACCAAACTGGCTCTCCATGTTGGATCAGGGCAATAGCCCATCCAGTCCAACACTCTGTGTCACACAGTGGCCAAAAAACCCAGGTGCCATCAGGAGGTCCACCAGTGGGGCTGGAAGCCCTCCCACTGTGCCCCCACCCCCCAACCACCAAGAATACAGGGCATCACTGCTCCAGACAGAGAGTTCCAACAATACCCTGTGGCTAATAGCCACTGATGGACCTCTGCTCCACATGCTTATCCAATCCCCTCTTGAAGCTGTCTATGCTTGCAGCCGCCACCACCACCTGTGGCAGTGAATTCCACGTGTTAACCACCCTTTGGGTGAAGAAGGACTTCCTTTTATCCGTTCTAACCCGACTGCTCAGCAATTTCATTGAATGCCCACAAGTCCTCATATTGTGAGGGAGACTTCTTTCTCTACCTTCTCTATCCCATGCAGAATCTTGTAACCCTCTATCCTGTCACCCCGCAGTCGACGTTTCACCAAGCTAAAGAGCCCCAAGCGTTTTAACCTTTTTTCATAGGGAAAGTGTTCCAACCCTTTAATCATTCTAGTTGCCCTTTTCTGGACTTTTTCCAACGCTATAATATCCTTTTTGAGGTGCGGTGACCAGAATTGTACACAGTATTCCAAATGAGACCACACCATCGATTTATACAGGGGCATTAATGATACTGGCTGATTTGTTTTCAATTCCCTTCCTAATAATTCCCAGCATGGCATTGGCCTTTTTTTTATTGCAATCGCACATTGTCTCAACATTTTCAGTGAGTTCTCTACCATGACCCCAAGATCGCTCTCTTGGTCAGTCTTTGCCAGTTCACAACCCATCAACTCTATCTGCTTATGGACGGCCGGCCTGCATCCCAGAAAATTTGGACCGGGCGTTACACGCCGTGGCCAGGGGGCTCAGGCTGAGCGGGCTGAGGCTAAATCCAGCGAAGACAGAGGTCCTTTGCTTGAGTCGTTGTGGTCCGGGAGGGGAAATCCCCCTGCCAGTTTTTGACGGTGCGCCACTGACAGCGGCGCACAAGGTCAAGAGTTTGGGGGTACTATTGGAGCCTTCCTTAACGATGGAGGCTCAGACAGCAGCCACTGCTAAGTCCGCATTTTTTCATCTTAGGCGGGCGAGGCAGTTGGCTCCTTTCCTGGAGCATGACGATCTAGCAATGGTGATCCATGCAACGGTCACCTCGAGGTTGGACTACTGCAATGCCCTCTACATGGGGCTGCCCTTGTGCCGAACCCGGAAGTTGCAGTTAGTGCAGAATGCCACGGCCCGGTTGTTATTGGGGCTCCCAAGATGGGAGCACATTCGGCTAGGGCTCCGGATTCTGCACTGGCTGCCAATAATATACCGAGTCCGGTACAAGGTGCTGGTTATTACCTTTAAAGCCCTATATGGCCTAGGACCTGCCTACCTTAGGGACCGTCTCTCCCCACATGTTCCCCAGAGAGTACTGAGATCGGGATCTCAAAATCTGCTGGTTATCCCCGGGCCAAAGGAGGCCCGCCTGAAATACACCAGGGACAGGGCCTTCTCTGTAACGGCTCCTGTCTGGTGGAACCAGCTGCCGGAAGAGGTGAGGGCCCTGCGGGACCTTGGGCAGTTCCGCAGGGCCTGTAAGACAGCCCTCTTCCGGCTGGCTTATAATTAACTGGCATTGGAAGCTGAGTGTAGTTCTGATAGACCGCCGTTATATGTTTTATTATTTTACTGTTTTAACTGTGTAGAATGTTTTAAATTCAAAATTTATGTTAGATTTTACACGTTGTGAGCCGCCCTGAGCCACTTCGGTGGGAAGGGCGGGATATAAATTGAAATAAACTTGAAACTTGGAGTGAATCAGTATGTGAACTCTGCCCACAAGCTCTGCACAACCTGTCTGCAATTCAGGGCAGCTGCACAATCCCCGATGTGCTTCATATATAAAAGTAAAGTAGCAGGAACTCCTTTGCATATTAGCCAATCCTCTGAGAGCTTACAGGGCTCTTCTTACAGGGCCTATTGTAAGCTCTTGGAGAACTGGCTACATCAAAGAGGTGTGGTCTAATATGCAAAGGAGTTCCTGCTATAACAAAAGACTTAGGGCTGTTAGTCAGCAGTGGGCACTGGGGGCAGTGCCCCCTTTAGAATCTGTAGCACCCCCCACCCAATCTTTGCTTTCACTGGGGCAAGCGATGGTCTTTATTCTTGGGGGAGGGCAACAGTGGGAGAGCCAGTTTGGTGTAGTGGTTAAGTGTGCGGACTTCTATCTGGGACAACCGGGTTTGATTCCCCACTCCTCCACTTGCACCTGCTGGAATTGCCTTGGGTCAGCCAGAGCTCTGCCAGAGGTTGTCCTTGAAAGAGCAGCTGCTGTGAGAGTCCTCTCAGCCCCACCCACCTCACAGAGTGTCTGTTGTGGCAGGAGAGAGATAGTGAGCCGCTCTGAGGCTCTGATTCAGAGAGACGGACGGGGTATAAATCTACAGTCTTCTTCCTTCCACAGGGGACCAGGAGGGGGAGGAGCCTCAGCCAACAGATGGAAGAGAGGCTTGGCTCAGTAGCTCTGCTGTGCGATTGAGAGAGCCTGGCAAAGCAAGCTGAGATGCAGAAGGGAGCAAGACAGAGGGAGAAGGAAGCAGATGACAGCCAGTTGCTTGGGGGCCTGATAGGAGCCCTCCGGGGGCCTGATTTGGCCCCCGGGCTGCATGTTTGACCCCCCTGCTCTAGACTGAGCCTGCGCTGAGCAGGGGGTTGGACTTAGATGACCCAGCTCTCCGATTCTATGATCCATTTACAGCATTGGACTGGATCATCCATTGGCCTGATCCAATACGGCTTCTCTTATGTTCTCTTTTTTGTTAAGCATATTAGCATTCATTGAGGGGAGGGGAGAAAATAAAATTGGCTCCAACTGCCTTGCTGTTGTGCTGTAATTTATGGCCCCCACTTTCCTGTAAGATTTATCTCTTCATAATCCCCCTCCCAGTGCCACCGACACTCCCAATTTCCCTCACACATACAAATACCTCAGAGATAAATGATATTTTGGGGGACGGATGGTTACTTCTGATAAGAAATGCGTACGGCGGCGGCTCAGGTTGACGCCTGCAATAATCCGGCACCAAAAGGAAGTCTCCAGGGATCCATTACACGATGTTTGAAAAAGCGAAATTTGGAGTCTTACTTTCACCGGCCCCAGATGGAATCGGGCTCGCTCTGGGGCAAAGCTGGACTTTCATACATCCAAACAGGTTTGGGGTGTGCGAGCCGCCAAGGGGTGATTTAGTAGCAGAAGACATAAAAAAAAAGTCCTAGTTTTTCTCCCCCACCAACTCCCCCCCCCCTCCCCCCGCTTAAGTCAGCAATTCACATAAATTATAGACATTTGCTCAGCTGTGCACACTTCACAGCATTATATTTTGCCTCCAGGAGTCCCAGAGCCAAGGCAGCCTAAGGTGAAAATCCAAACGATGCTGATATTGTGGGAGGGAGAATAAGCCTAAAAGCAGGAGGATGGCCAGATTGACTTAACTTAAAGAGCCACATGGAATAAACATCAGATGTTTGAGAGCTAGAAGACTGTGAACATCGGATGTAGGAAAGAGAAGGAAGAAGGAAGGAAGGAAGGAAGGAAGGAAGGAAGGAAGGAAGGAAGGAAGGAAGGAAGGAAGGAAGGAAGGAAGGAAGGAAGGAAGGAAGGAAGGAAGGAAATAGATGAGAGGATAGAGGGGTAGAAAGAAAGAAAGCCACTGTAACCACTTAGGGTTGGCAAGTCCAATTCAAGAAATATCTGGGGACTTTGGTGGGCGGAGCCAGGAGATTTTTGGGGGTGGAGCCAGGTAGACATTGGGGGTGGAGCCAGGAACAAGGCTGTGACAAGCATAATTGAACTCCAAGGGAGTTTCTGGCCATCACATTTAAAGGGATAGCACATCTTTTTAAATGCCTTCCTTCCATAGGAAATAATGGATAGGGGCACCATCTTTTGGGGCTCATAGAATTGGACCCCCTGGTCCAATCGTTTTGAAACTTGGGGGGGGGTATTTTTGGGGAGGAGGCCCCTGGATGCTATACTGAAAATTTGTGTGCCTCTACCTCAAAAGATAGCCCCCCCCCGAGCCCCCAACACCCGCGGATCAATTCCCCATTATTCCCATGGGAATCGTTCTCCATAGCGAATAACAGAGTGCCCAGTAGACATTTCCCTCCCCTCCACGCTTTCTAAAGGGGGGGAGGGCCTCCAAACCAGGGATAACCGCCTGCCCCCTCCCTCTCTCTCACACACAAATACTTAGTGGGTCTTGTTCCTGCAGAACTTTTACTTGATCTGAAAACGAAAGCAAAACAAAGGGAGGGGCCGTTTCTCCGAAGCCCTTCCCGTTTCCTGCTTCCTGCTCAGCCTTAAAGGCATATATTTTAAAAAACGGACGTGCAGGAGCTCTAAAGCTGCATGGTGATTGTGGGGGGCGGGGTTTCCCCCGCCAGCCAGCTGGCTGGGGGTGGGGAGAAGCCTGTATAAACGGGGGATCCCCCGCTGGGGACCTGGGGATTGGTGGAGCCTAGTACCACTCTGTGTCTCTTCATCACAGCTCTTATGGTGCGCTAAGAGAGGCTTGCTCCGGAAGATTCCGGAGAGTCGCCCAACCTGGCTCCTCGACTTGGCAGGCAAACTGCTTGATATTTGAGGGGAAAGTAATTTATGTGGCTGCGCATAGTTTGTCAGAGGGATTGGCGGGAGGGAGGGAAAGAATCTCCGTGAGATCTAATCTCCGGGATGTGGGGAGAGCGAAAACAGCAGGCCGAAGGCTCCTCATGCATGAAATTCAGCCGTCCGCCCCTCTCCTCACCTGAGTCCCTGGCAAGAATTATTATTGGCAAGGCAGGATCAGGGAGGGGGGAGAGCAGGAAGGGCAGGGGTTGCCAGCTCCAGGTTGGGAAATTCCTGGAGGTTCGGGTATCAACTATGGAACTATCCTCAATGAAAGAAGGCTTCCATTGCAGTCAGAAAGCTGCTTTATTGATAGAAACAGCAGTGTCACACGTCTGTATCAGAACTGGTTCACCTTTGGGGTGACCAGTGCTTTATTCCAGGGGTCCCCAAACCCCCGTCCATGGACCGGTTCCCCAGTCCATGGCTTGTAAGCAACCGGGCCGTGAGTTGTATAATTATTATATATTACAATGGAAGAAGAAGAAGAAGAAGACATTGGATTTATATCCTGCCCTCCTCCTCCGAATTTCAGAGTCTCAGAGCAGTCTCACAATAGGCTTCCCAAATCTCCCGCTCTGGCGGGAGACTTCTGGTTTCACAGCCTCACCTTTTCAAAACTCTGGAAGCGGGGGTGGGGGGTGGAGGGGGGGGAGGAACATACCTTTAGGCTTCATGTAGAGCTCCTGAGCCGTTTGCAAAAATGTCTGCCCCTTTAAGGCTGGGCAGGAAGCCGGAAGCAGGAAGGGCTTTTGAGAACGGCCCCTCCCCTTTCTTTGCTTTCGTTTTCACAGGAAGTAGAGTTGTCCGGAGAAGATCTGGTAAGTGTGTGTGTGTGAGAGAGGGAGGGGGCAGGGGATTCCCTAGTTTGGAGGTCCTCCCCCCCTTTAGAAAGCGTGGGGGGGGGGAGGGAAATGTCTACGAGGCACTCTATTATTCCTGTGGAGAACGATTCCCATAGGGAATAATAGGAAATTGATCTGTGGGTATTGGGGGCTCTGGGGGGCTATTTTTTGAGGTAGAGGCACCAAATTTTTAGTATAGCATCTAGTGCCCTCTCCCCAAAATACCCCCCAAGTTCAAAACGATTGGACCAGAGGGTCCAATTCTATGAGCCCCAAAAATATGGTGCCCCTATCCTTAATTATATTCCTATGGAAGAAAAGGCATTTTAAAAGGTGTGCTGTCTCTTTAAATGTGATGGCAAGAACTCCCTTGGAGTTCAATTATGCTTGTCACATCCTTGTTCTTGGCTCCACCCCCAATGTCTCCTGGCTCCACCCCCAAAGTCTCCTGGCTCCACCCCCAAAGTCCCCAGATTTTCTTTAATTGGACTTGGCAACCCTAGCTCACAATCTCCTTTACCTTCCTCCCCCACAACAGACACCCTATGAGGTGGGGTGGGGCTGAGAGAGCTCTCCCAGAACCCGCTCTTTCAAGGGCAACTCTGAGACAGCTATGGCTGACCCAAGGCCATTCCAGCAGCTGCAAGTGGAGGAGTGGGGAATCTAACCCGGTTCTCCGAGATAAGAGAGCTCTGGCTGACCCAAGGCCATTCCAGCAGGTGCAAGTGGAGGAGTGGGGAATCAAACCCAGTTCTCCCAGATAAGAGTCCGCACACTTAACCACTACACCAAACTGGCATTTCCAGTGTGAGCGATGGCCTGAAATGTTGAGAATACATTTAAAAAAAAAAAAGATTTGTGTGTGTGTGTGTGTGTGTGTGTGTGGAGGGGAGAAATCAGCTTGCTGTATACCGACAATGAATAAATACCAAAGGAGGCCAACCGCCTCCCTTTTAAATGCCGTATTATCTTGCAAGCGGGATGAAGAGGATGTGAGCCCCCTGTGTCCCCGGCCCTTGTGGGGGGGACGTGTTCTATTGTGTGGGGCCAGTTTGTTAACAGCCAGACCCTCTCGGCCGGCTTCCACAGGAAGAGAAGGTCAGGCTGCCCCACACGGCGAGCCTTGTTGCCTTTGCTGCTCGCACACAAAATAATTTGTCTCTGTGCTTCGTGAAACGCCGGAATTCATTCTGGGTCACTGTGCGCTCGGCGCTCCATCAAACCAGCGGGTCGCCTGATGGGAAGATTCGCTGCTGCCGGATGCATCACGCAAGAGGAAAGCGACTAGCACTAGCGTCTCCTCTAGGGTTGCCAATCCCCAGGCGGGGGCAGGGGATCCCCCGGTTTGGAGGCCCTCCCCCAACTTCAGGGTTGTCAGAAAGTGGGGGTGGGGGGAATGTTTGCTGGGTACTCCATTATTCCCTGTGGAGATTTATTCCCATAGAAAATCATAGAGAATTGATCTGCGGGTATCTGGGGCTCTGGGGGGGCTGCTTTTGGGGTAGAGGCACCAAATTTCCAGTATAGCATCTAATGCCTCTCCCCAAAATACCCCCCAAGTTTCAAAAAGATTGGACCAGGGGGTCCAATTCTATGAGCCCTAAAAGAAGGTGCCCCTATCCTTCATTATTTCTTAAGGAAGGAAGGCATTGAAAAGGTGTGCCGTCCCTTTAAATGTGAGAGCCAGAACTCCCTTTGGAGTTCACTGATGCTTGTCACAGCCTTGATCTTGGCTCCACCCCTAATGTCTCCTGGCTCCACCCCCAAAGTCTCCTGGCTCCACCCCCAAAGTCCCCAGATATTTCTTGAATTGGACTTTGCAACCCTAGTCTCCTCCCCCAGGCTGGGCGTCACGGCGATGGTGGAAAGGGACATCAGCTTGCCGCTGACTGATAGTGACCCCCCCAGAGCTTCTTCTTTTTTTAAGCAGGAATGCACAGGGCTGGCTTGGTGTCCAGGGGTGTGGCCTAATATGCAATTGAGTTCCTGCTGGGCTTAGACCTGCCAAGCCCCAGGTCTGGGGGGGGATCCTCCTCCAACATCACTGGCGCGATGACATCACCTGGAAGTAACATAAAAAAATGGTGGCGCCCATGTGGGCACCATAGAGTTTTTACCTCCCAAATGGCTAGATCGTCCGGGGAAAACCATACGAGTTTCCCCGGAAATGCCTAGAGTGGCCCTGCATGGGCACCACCATTTTGATGATATCGCTTCTGGGTGACATCAACATGTCGTGCACACGCTCTGCGCATGAGAGAGAGTCCCCCACTTCAGGAAGTCTAGGCCCTAGATTTTCTGGCACCCTAGGCAAGGATAACTTCTGGCAACCCCCTCTGCACTGATCGAGACACGTGGGGAGCACCCAATTCAGCGCCCCCAGAAGGCTGGCGTCCTAGGCGATCGCCCAGCGGCAGAGCCGGCCCTGCGCCGGACCCCAAGAACATAAGAGAAGCCATGTTAGGCCATGTTGGATCAGGCCAATGGCCCACCCAGTCCAACACTCTGCGTCACATAAGAACATAACAGAAGCCCTGTTGGATCAGGCCAATGGCCCATCCAGTCCAACACTCTGTGTCACATAAGAACATAAGAGAAGCCATGTTAGATCAGGCCAATGGCCCATCCAGCCCAACACTCTGTGTCACACAGTGGCAAATTTTTTTTGTGCCTAATAGCCACTGATGGACCTCTGCTCCATATTTTTATCTAAACCCCTCTGGAAGCTGGCTATGCTTGTGGCCGCCGCCACCTCCTGTGGCAGTGAATTCCACATGTTAATCACCTTTTGGGTGAAGAAGGACTCCCTTTTATCCGTTTTAACCTGTCTGCTCAGCAATTTCATCGAATGCCCACGAGTTCTTGTATTGTGAGAAAGGGAGAAAAGTACTTCTTTACCCTACTCCGTTCGGTCTGCACGACCAAGCTCTCCAACCTGCGTCACCATCTAATTCCTAGAACCGCTGACGACGGAAAGCCGTCTTCATAAAACCTCATTACCGCGCTACCTCCGAGCCGGCTGAAGGCAGCAGGCACCGCAAAGCCCATCACGACGTTCTCTACTCCCCCCCCCCCCCCGGCCCATGCCTAAAGCCTGCGTCGGAGCTAATATTGATTTTAAATCAGTTTTGGAAATCGACATTGGGGTGGGGGGAATGGCCAAACTCGCCCCGTCCAGAAAGGAATCAACATTGTGGTGTGTAATGTTGACACAGAGGCTCCGACCTTACACCTATCTCGATCAATTCTGGACCGTGTGGCATACAATAAGACGCTGGATGCAGTATGTATGACGATTAAGACATAAGGCTGTAGAACGAGAGGCCTCTCTTTAAGCCTTTGTCGCTTCATTAAATTTCCTTGTGGTCCAGCATTGTTCAGTTGTACTCTGTATTATGAGCCGATATGTGTACTTACCTTTCTGACCTCTGAAGAAGACCAGTCTAAGTCGAAACACGTCAGGTCAAGTTGAGTGGGTTCCTTTTGTGGTTTTATGACTGTACATAGGATAGAGGGACGGTGAAGGGGAGGGACGGTGGCTCAGTGGTAGAGCATCTGCTTGGGAAGCAGAAGGTCCCAGGTTCAATCCCCGGCATCTCCAACTAGAAAGGGTCCAGGCAAATAGGTGTGAAAAACCTCAGCTTGAGACCCTGGAGAGCCGCTGCCAGTCTGAGAAGACAATACTGACTTTGATGGACCGAAGGTCTGATTCAGTATAAGGCAGCTTCATATGTTCATAGAGGGTTATGATGGGCCCTTAAATGGTTTTAGCTTTCTACAATAAATACATCTATGTTGGTTTATGATTTATTTTACAGTTTGTTTTTAATGTTTGGCCCTTTAATTGCATATGAACCTTTCAGGTTTCTTACTCCAGTTTTTGGGTTAAGTTTCTTTCCCGTCCTGGTTTTTCCTGTGTAATGTTGGGTGGCCAACCTCCAGGTCGCACCTGGAGATCTCCCACGATTACAACCGATCTCCAGATAACCTAGATCAGATCACCCTTGGGATCGCCAGCTCTGGGTGAGGAAATACCTGGAGATATAAGGGATGGAGCCTGAGGAAACTGTGGTTGAGGGAGAGGAGGAACCTCAGTCAGCTAGAATGCCACAGAGTCCACCCTTTGTTGGAAAGCAAGCTATGAACATTTCAGATTTTAGAAACATAAAATTTAAGGGACCTCCAGGGTCATCTAGTCCACCCCCCTGCACAATGCAGGAAACTCACAAACACCTCCCCCTAAATTCACAGGATCTTCATCACTGTCAGATGGCCATCTAGCCTCTGTGGAAAAACCTCCAAGGAATGAGAGCCCACCACCTCCCGAGGAAGCCTGTTCCACTGAGGAATCGCTCTAACGGTCAGGAAGTTCTTCCTAATGTTGAGCCGGAAACTCTTTTGATTGAGTTTTAAGTCCTATGAAGAAAGGTTGAAGGAGCTGGGCATGTTTAGCCTGGAGAGGAGACGGCTGAAAGGTGATAGGATCACCATCTTCAAGTCCTTGAAGGGCTGTCATCTAGAAGATGATGTGGAATTGTTTTCTGTGGCCCCAGTAGGTAGGACCAGAACCAATGGGTCGAAATTAAATCAAAAGAGTTTCTGGTTCAACAGGAGGAAGAACTTCCTGACCGTTAGAGCGGTTCCTCAGTGGAACAGGTTTCCTCGGGAGGTGGTGGGCTCTCCTTCCTTGGAGGTTTTTAAACAGAGGCTAGATGGCCATCTGACAGCAATGAAGAACGTGTGAATTTAGGGGGAGGTGTTTGTGAGTTTCCTGTATTATGCGGGTGGTTGGACTAGATGGCCCTGGAGGTCCCTTCCAACTCTATGATTCTATGATTCTATGTTAGCCTGGAGAGAAGGCGGCTGAGAGGTGATAGGATCACCATCTTCAAGTCCTTGAAGGGCTATATAGAGGATGGCGTGGAATTGTTTTCTGTGGCCCCAGAAGGTAGGACCAGAACCAATAGGTTGAAATTAGGTCAAAAGAGTTTCCAGCTCAACATGAGGAAGAACTTCCTGACTGCTAGAGCGGTTCCTCAGTGGAACAGGCTTTCTCAGGAGGTGGTGGGTTCTCCTTCCTTGGAGGTTTTTAAGCAGAGGCTAGATGGCCTCTGACAGCAATGAAGAACGTGTGAATTTAGGGGGAGGTGTTTGTGAGTTTCCTGCATTATGCGGGGGGTTGGACTAGATGGCCCTGGAGGTCCCTTCCAACTCTATGATTCTATTGACAAAAATACAGCGAGTGCTCTTTAGAACATGGAAACAGCATCCCAATAATGTGCAAGAGTTAAATAAATACCAGTCTACTAACAATTAATGATTACAACACTGACGACACATCCCCCAAAGTCCCCAGATATTTCTTGAACTGGACTTGGCGACCCTAGCAGAGTGACATTTGATTAATTTTCACACTCCTCCACGGTGCTCTCCAGGCTACCACCTGGACGGTAGCCACCAGTCCCTCCAGAGAAAACGTCTCCTTTGGAGAGTGGATTCTATGGCATTAAAGGTAAAGGTAGTCCCCTGTTCAAGTGCCAGTCGTTTCTGACTCTGGGGTGACGTCGTGTCATGATCCTGGGGCTAGTGAGGCCTGCAGGCCCCAGGGAAGCCTGACTAGGAGTTACATTTCCCAGAATCCCCTCTGCCCCTCTGATAGGGTAGCCAGGTTTTGGAGGGAAACTGGCCCAGAGATGGGTGGGGCATGAGAGGAGAACAAAAAAGGACCAAGCCCAAGTAGGTCGTGTTCTTTTCCTGGAAGCCTGAGCTGTAGGTAGGCTGTAGCCTGGAGAGCTTGCAGCAGGGGAAAGATCCCTTACCCAAGGTGGGTAAGTGTTGGTTATTAGAATAGGGACTGTATAAATAAATACGTCAGGGCTTTTTGTTTCTTTGCACCAACCTTTACTGTATATATATTTCACTGTTTTACCCACTTATTATTTCAGCACTATAAATAAACTGCTGTTGCTATACTGCTTGGTTTCTCACATCTCCTTGGTCACAATTAGGAGGATACAGGGGTGGTTGGGTGCTCTGGGCACTTCCATACAGACCCTGACCAGAGTGGTGGCAGCCAGCAGAGGCCTTGCTAGGCCCGGCTGTGTGACACGTCGCATCATGACATTTTTACGGCAGACTTTTTTACGGGGTGGTTTGCCTTTGCCTTCCCCAGTCATCTACACTTTCCCCCCAGCAAGCTGGGTACCCATTTTACCGACCTCGGAAGGATGGAAGGCTGAGTCAACCTTGAGCCGGCTACCTGAACCCAGCTTCTGCCAGGATTGAACTCAGGTCGTGAGCAGAAATCTTGGACTGCAGTACTGCAGCTTTAGCGCTCTGCGACACGAAGCTGCTCTGGCATTAGAACCCTGCAGATGTCTCTCCCCTCTGCAAACTCCGCCCTCCCCAGGCTCCATCTCCAAAATCTCCAAGTATTTCCCATCCCAGAGCTGGCAAACTTAATGTAATGACTCCTTTACAATCGCTCCACCTGTTGTCTCTCCCCCCCTTCAAATTACTGATTGTTGTCCTACATAACAGCCACATCTGCACATATTCTGTTAATGAGGCCATGAAACTGTTTAATGAATCTAAGCTCATCAAGAGTTTTTCAACAGAATTGGAGGATGCTCTCCCACCCCTCTGCTGCCACCGCCCCTTCCCCTGCGAGAAATTTATTCGCTTCCCGCACAGTCACCCCTCTCCAGACAGCCAGAAATCTCATGCAAGATTTATCACTGTACGCCTTGTGATTTATTTGCTGTTTGGTAGAGCAACACGTAGCCCCGCGTCTTCCAAACCTGCAGGGCGTGTGTGCCTGTAAGAATATGAAAGAGAGAGAGTGAGGGAGGGAGGAGGAAAGGGAAGGAAGGAAGGAAGGAAGGAAGGAAGGAAGAAAGGAAGGAAGGAAGGAAGGAAGGAAGGAAGGAAGGAAGGAAGGAAGGAAGGAAGGAAGGAAGGAAGGAAGGAAGGAAGGAAGGAAGGAAGGAAGGAAGGAAGGAAGGCTTTTCTCTTGCCAAGTGGGGTAGCTATAAATTCAGGACACAGACATATGTGAAATGATTGTCTACAGCAGAGGTTCCCAACCCCCAGTCCGTGGACTAGTACCAGTCTGTGGCCAGTTACCAACCGGACCGTGAGTTGTATAATTATTTCATTATATATTACAATGTAGTAATAATAATAACAATATGAAGACATTGGATTTATATTCTGCCCGCCACTCAAAATCTCAGAGTGGCTCACAATCTCCTTTATCTTCCTCCCCCACAACAGAAACCCTGTGAGGTGGGTGAGGCTGAGAGAGCTCTGACAGAAGCTGCCCTTTCAAGGACAACTCTGCAAGAGCTATGGCTGACTCAAGGCCATTCCAGCAGTTTCAAGTGGAAGAATGGGAAATCAAATCCGGTTCTCCCAAATAAGAGTCCGTACACTTAACCACCACACCAAAATAAAGTGCACAATTGTATCATCCCAGAACCATTCTCTTCCCCCACCCTCCCCGGACTGTGGAAAAACTGTCTTCCACGAAACTGGCCCCTGGTGCCAAAAAGGTTGGGAACCGCTGGTCTACAGTGAGTTCCATATGAAGGTCCTATCTTTCTGTGGTTTCCATATCTAGGTTGGGAAATACCTAGATACTGTGGTATTTTGGAGTCTGAGGACAGCAAGGTTTAGAAGAGGAGAGATCACAGAAGGGTACAATACCATACAGTCCATCCTCCAAAGCAGATGTTTCCTCCAGGGGAACCAATCCTCATCATGTGGAGATCAATTTTAAGACTGTGAGATCTCCAGATACCACTTGGAGGTTGGCAACCCTATCTCTTTAGATAGCACACCCCCTCTCTTTATTCTAGGCTCAGATGAGATGGGGAAGATATCAACCGATAGTACCAATTTGCCATCAAGTCCATATTTTTGCATCCTTCAGAACATAAGAAGAGCCCCATTGGATCAGACCAGAGGTCCATCTAATCCAGCATCCTGCCCCACACACTGGCCAACCAGTTCCTCTGGAGGACGAGAACAGGGCACAGAGGCCGAGGCCTTCCTAAGAACATAAGAAGATTCCTGCTGGATCAGACCAGAGATCCATCTAGTCCAGCATCCTCTCTCACACAGTGGCCAACCAGTTCCTTTGGAGGGTGAGAACAGGGCATAGAGTTTGAGGCCTTCATAAGAACATATGAACAGCCCTGCTGGATCAAACCAGCGGTCCATCTAATTCAGCATTCTGTCTCACAAGAGCAACCAACCAGTTCCTCTAAAGTCTAACACCTGGGCATAGAGGCCAAGGCCTTCCCTTGATGTTGACTCCTGCCTCTGGGATTCAGAGATTGCCTCCTTTGGAACATGGAGGTTTCCTTTAGTCACCATGGCTAGCATAGACCACTGCATTTGTGTGTAGAAAGTCTCAGATTAAATCCCCAGAATTGTGAGTTGAAAGGTGGCCAGAGACCACGGAAAGCCACTGCCATCAAAATAGAATGTCCTGGGACAGTTGTACCAACTGGTCTCCTTCCCAGCAAAGGTTGCCAACTACAGGTTGGGAAATTCCTGGAGATATGGAGGTGGAGTCTTAGGAGGACCTCAGCCAGGCATAATGGAGAAGAACACGTGAACATATATGAAGCTGCCTTATACTGAATCAGACTTTTGGTCCATCAAAGTCAGTCTTGCCTACTCAGACTGACAGCAGCTCTCCAGGGTCTCAAGCTGAGGTTTTTCACGCCTATTTGCCTGGACCATTTTGAGTTGGAGATGCCGGGGATTGAACCTGGGACCTTCTGCTTACTAAGCAGATGCTGTATCACTGAGCCACCATCCCTCCCCAAAGAAGATATTTAGCCAGGAGAAGAGGCGGCTGAGAGGTGATATGATCACCATCTTCAAGTCCTTGAAGGGCTGTCATATAGAAGATGGTGTGGAATTGTTTTCTGTGGCCCCAGAATGTAGAACCAGAACCAGTGGGTTGAAATTAAATCAAAAGAGCTTCTGGCTCAACATTAGGAAGAACTTCCTGACCGTTAGAGTGATTCCTCAGTGGAACAGGCTTCCTCGGGAGGTGGTGGGCTCTCCTTCCTTGGAGGCTTTTCAACAGAGGCTTGATGGCCCTCTGACATCAATGAAGATCCTGTGAATTTAGTGGGAGGTGTTTGTGAGTTTCCGGCCTTGTGCAAGGGGTTGGACTAGATGACTCTGGAGGTCTCTTCCTACTCTATGATTCTATGATTCTAAGAGAAGAAGAGATTGGATTTATACCCCACCCTTCACTCAGAGCTGCTCACAATCTCCTTCCCTTTCTCTTCCCCGCAACAGACACCTTGTGAGGTAGGTAAGGCTGAGTGAGAGAACTGTGACTGACCCAAGGTCACTCAGCAGATGCATACGGAAGAGTGGGGAATCAAACCTGGTTCTCCCAGATTAGAATACGCGCACTTAACCACTACACCAAACTGGCTCTCACACCATTGGATCCACCCTCCGAAACAGCCATTTTCTCCCGGGGAGCTGATCTCTGTACTCCGGAGATAAGAACATAAGAGAAGCCATGTTGGATCAGACCAATGGCCCACCCAGTCCAACACTCTGTGTCACATAAGAACATAAGAGAAGCTATGTTGGATCAGGCCAATGGCCCATTCAGTCCAACACTCTGTGTCACATAAGAACATAAGGGAAGCCATGTTGGATCAGGCCAGTGGCCCATCCAGTCCAACACTCTGTGTCACATAAGAACATGAGAGAAGCCCTGTTGGATCAGGCCAATGGCCCATCCAGTCCAACACTCTGTGTCACATAAGAACATGAGAGAAGCCCTGTTGGATCAGGCCAATGGCCCATCCAGTCCAACACTCTGTGTCACACAGTGGCCAAAAAACCAGCTGCCTTCAGGAAGTCCATTAGTGAGGCCAGGACACTAGAAGCCCTCCCACTGTTGCCCCTCCCAAGCATCAAGAATACAAAGAATCACTGCCCAAGAGAGAGAGTTCCAACAATATGCTGTGGCTAATAGCCACTGATGGGCCTCTGCTGTTGATATTCTCAAAGATGTCCAGGTGCCAGCTGGAGGTTGGTAACCGCACTGCCAGTGCTCTCAGCCTCCAAGTGAGTGCTTTGTAACAATACAGGACTTGTGGCTTTGCCAGCGTTTCCTAGCAACGCTCTGATCCTCGGCGGATAACTCCGGTTCTCTGGCTCCGCTGGGGCTGGCCAGGCCGAGAAACAGAACAGACATTATTAAAAGTTAATAGCCTTTTCTCTCCCGAAAACAAGGCAAAGGTGGAGGACTTTCCAGCCAACTTGACACATCCCCCCCCCCCAGGCCAGTCTGATGAGCCAGACGTCTGATGGAAAGCTGAAAACACCTGGCACAGTTCCGCGTTAACCTAGGTGGGACCGCGGACACGCTTTGATCAGCTTGCAAGGCCTAAGCATCATAGAATCATAGAGTTGGAAGGGACCTCCAGGGTCATCTAGTCCAACCCATCTATGAATCCATCTTTCTTCATCTATGAAAAAAGGTTGAAACGCTTGGGACTCTTTAGCTTGGAGAAACGTTGACTGCGGGGTGACATGATAGAGGTTGACAAGATAATGCATGGGATGGAGAAAGTAGAGAAAGAAGTCCTTTTCTCCCTTTCTCACAATACAAGAACTCGTGGGCATTCGATGAAATTGCTGAGCAGCCAGATTAAAACGGATAAAAGGAAGTACTTCTTCACCCAAAGGGTGATTAACATGTGGAATTCACTGCCACAGGAGGTGGTGGCGGCCACAAGCATGGCCACCTTCAAGAGGGGTTTGGATAAAAATATGGAGCACAGGTCCATCAGTGGCTATTAGCCACAGTGTGTGTGTGTGTATAAAATTTTTTGCCACTGTGTGACACCGAGTGTTGGACTGGATGGGCCATTGGCCTGATCCAACATGGCTTCTCTTATGTTCTTATGTTCTTAAAACCCTCTGCACAATTATTATTAATATTATTAAGTTTATTTCTATTCCGCCTCTTCCCCCCTTTTGGGGGGCTCAGAGAGGAGTACAACAATTCAAATTAAAATCGCAATAACATCATAATAAAAAACAAGTTCAACATTCAGTAAGTGCAGTAAGTTAATCCAGCAAGGTGATACGAAGCAAGATAGTATAGCACCACGATACAGTGGTGTAGCGGGCCGTGAGGGCGTAGGGCAGTGACACAGAATGTTGGACTGGATGGGCCATTGGCCTGATCTAACATGGCTTCTCTTATGTTCTTATGTTCTTAGGGGGAGGCCAGCCGATCTAATAGGTGGAGAGATGCCCGCTGCCTCATCCAAAGACCTGGCAGAACAGCTCCGTTTTACAGGCCCTACGAAAGGCCAGCAAGCCAGGTAGGGCCCGGATCTCCATAGGGAGCTGATTTCACCAGGTCAGGGCCAGGATTGAAAAAGGCCTGGTCCTGGTAGAGGCAAGATGGGCTTCCCTTGGACCGGGGACTGTCAGAAGATCCTCGGAGACCGAATGAAGCGACCTCCGGGGCGTATATGGAAGGAGACGGTCCCGTAGGTATGTTGGTGGTCCCAGGCCGCGTAAGGCTTCCAAAGTCAAAACTAACACCTTGAAACGGATCTGGCACTCCCTCTATAGGCGGCGAGTGCAGGACACAGAGCACCGGCCGTATGCTCACCCGCATAGGTGATGCAGTCAGCAGGCGAGCTGCTGCATTCTGCACCTGCTGCAGTTTCCGGATCAGTTGCAGAGGCAAGCCAGCATAGAGCAAGTTACAGTAATCCAGCCTGGAAGTGACCATTGCATGGATCACTGTAGCCAGATCTTGGAAGGATAGGGACGGTGCTAGCTGCCTGATCTGCTATAGGGCTCTTCGTACAGGGCCTGCTGTAAGCTCCAGGAGGATTGGCTACATCAGGTGGGTGTGGCCTAATAGGCAAAGGAGGTCCTGCTAGAATTCCTTACAGGGCTCTTCGTACAGGGCCTACTGGAAGCTCCAGGAGGATTGGCTACATCAGGGGTGTGTGGCCTAATATCCAAAGGAGGTCCTGCTAGAATTCCTTACAGGGCTCTTCGTACAGGGCCTGCTGGAAGCTCCAGGAGGATTGGCTGCATGAGGGGGTGTGGCCTAATAGGCAAAAGAGGTTTTGCTAGAATTCCTTACAGGGCTCTTCTCACAGGGCCTGCTGGAAGCTCCAGGAGTATTGGCTGCATCAGGGGGGTGTGGCCTAATAGGCAAAGGAGGTCCTGCTAGAATTCCTTACAGGGCTCTTCGTACAGGGCCTGCTGTAAGCTCCAGGAGGATTGGCTACATCAGGGGGGGTGGCCTAATGTGCAAAGGAGTCCCTGCTACACAGGAGTCCTGTGATGAGTTCAGGCTAGCCTGGGCCATCCATGTTAATGCGAGAGATACCCAAAGATGGCTTGCCCCTGCGTGCCTCTGCATGGCAACCCTGGTCTCCCATCCAAATGCTAGGCAGGGCCGACCCTAGAGAGCCAGTTTGGTGTAGTGGTTACGTGCGCAGACTCTTATCTGGGAGAACCGGGTTTGATTCCCCACTCCTCCACTTGCACCTGCTGGAATGGCCTTGGGTCAGCCAGAGCTCTCTTCTCTGGGAGAACCGGGTTTGATTCCCCACTCCTCCACTTGCAGCTGCTGGAATGGCCTTGGGTCAGCCAGAGCTCTCTTATCTGGGAGAACCCAGTTTGATTCCCCCCCTCCTCCACTTGCACCTGCTGGGATGGCTTTGGGTCAGCCAGAGCTCTCTTCTCTGGGAGAACCGGGTTTGATTCCCCACTCCTCCACTTGCAGCTGCTGGAATGGCCTTGGGTCAGCCAGAGCTCTCTTATCTGGAAGAACCCAGTTTGATTCCCCCCTCCTCCACTTGCACCTGCTGGGATGGCCTTGGGTCAGCCAGAGCTCTCTTATCTGGGAGAACCGGGTTTGATTCCCCACTCCTCCGCTTGCAGCTGCTGGGATGGTCTTGGGTCAGCCATAGCTCTCTTATCTGGGAGATCCTGGTTTGATTCCCCCTCCTCCACTTGCAGCTGCTGGAATGGTCTTGGGTCAGCCATAGCTCTCTTATATGGGAGAACCGCGTTTGATTCCCCCCTCCTCCACTTGCAGCTGTTGGAATGGCCTCGGGTCAGCCAGAGCTCTCTTATCTGGGAGAACCGGGTTTGATTCCCCACTCCTCCGCTTGCAGCTGCTGGGATGGTCTTGGGTCAGCCAGAGCTCTCTTATCTGGGAGATCCGGGTTTGAATCCCCACTCCTCCACCTGCAGTTGCTGGAATGGCCTTGGGTCAGCCATAGGTCTTGCAGAGCTGTCCTTGAAAAGGCGGCTTCTGGGAGAGCTCTCTCAGCCCCACCTACCTCACAAAGTGTTTGTTTTTTGGGGGGGGAGGTAAAGGAGACTGTGACCACTCTCAGACTCTGAAATTCAGAGTAATAGGCGGGACATAAATCCAATATCCTCCTCCCTCTCTTTATTATTATTATTATTATTATTATTATTATTATTATTATTATTATTATTATTATTATTATTATTATTACTTGTTTATTTATATTCCACCCATTCCCCCATAGGGGCTCAGAGCAGAGTACAACTTAAGTAATAAAATCCCAATAAATTCACAACAACATAATAAAAACCCAGTTACAGTATTCAGTCCACAAAATAGTCCAGTAGGACACTATATTAAGGTAGTGTAGCAGGACAGTACAGCAAATCAGCACAGTAGGGTAGTACAATAGTGCAGTAGGGGAGGCCACCTCATCTAATGAATATATGCCCACCGCCTCACCTGAAGACCTGGCAGAACAGATCCATTTTACAGGCTCTACGAAAGGCTAGCAACCAAAGTAGGGCCCAGATCTCCATAGGGAGATTCCACCAAGTTGGTGCCAGAACCGAAAAGGACCTGGCCCTGGTAGAGGCAAGACGGGCATCTCTTGGGCTGAGAACAGTCAGCCTTTCTTCTTCTTCTTCTTCTTCTTCTTCTTCTTCTTCTTCTTCTTCTTCTTCTTCTTCTTCTTCTTCTTCTTCTTCTTCTTCTTCTTCTTCTTCTTTTTCTTCTTCTTCTTCCTGCAGTCAAAACCTTAGCTGTTCCAAGTCTCTCACAAGGAAGCGGCACACACCACGAGGTCTCACTATGAGTCGTAAATACACACAGGAGCGCCCCGTGCAATTGTTTTAGTGCACTGGCATAAATCTGTGCACCGTTTGCGCTTGGATTCCTGGTAACAATCCACCTCTATCGTTGCCCTTTCTATAAAGAATCTCTAAGAAGCCCTTAAGCTACAGACAGAAAATGTCCTGCCATTTCCCTCGCGAGCCGGTTATTCTAGCATCCCGCCTCCTCCTCCAACATTTCTTAACCTAAAGATTTCATTTGATTTTTAAAAGGAGTTATATATGGGTCTGTACTGAGCCGCAGCCTTGAACCGGATGGCTGAAACTAGCCTGATCTCGCCAGATCTCGGAAGCTAAGTAGGGTTGACCCAGACGAATACTTGGATGGGAGACCACCAAGGAAATCTTCTAGAGTCTCTATGCAAAGACAAGCAATTACAAACCACCCGCGAACACTTCTTGCCTTGAAAATCCTACAAGCAGGGGTGTCAAACATGCAGTCCGGGGGCTGAATCAGCCCCCCCCCCCGAGCAACTGGCTGTCATCTGCTTCCTTCCCCCTCTCTCTTGCTCCCTTCTGCATCACAGCTTGCTTTGCCAGGCTTGCTCAATCGCACAGGAGCTACAGAGCAAAGCCTCTGTTTTCTCCATTGGCTGAGGCTCCTCCTCTGCGGAGGAAGGGAGGGGGGTGAGAAGAGCTTGTTTTGCCAGGCTCTCTCAATCGTACAGCATAACTACCAAAGCAAGCCTCTTTTCCTTCTATTGGCTGAGGCTCTTCTCCCACCCCCAGTCTCCTGGGGAAGGAAGGAAAGAGCCAGAGCTTCCTTTGCCCAGTTCCCTGGATCCCATGGGAGAAATACAAAGAAAGCACCTTTAAGACCGAGTGCTAACATTTTAAGCCCTATGGGGTTGCTTTAAGTCAGCTGTGACTTGTTGGCACGTTACATGCCCACCGAGTCATATGTGGCACCAAAGTCACATATCGTAGATAGGGATGGGCACGAACTGGAAACGTCTTTCACGTCGGTTCGTGGTTCATGGCCGAACTACGAACCAAATAATGAGCTGAACCAAACTGGGAGGTTTGCTTGTGAACCAAAGTGGTTCACGGCCTTGCGAACGCCATCGAAAGGGATTGCAGTCCCTTTAAACGGGGTTTGCAGGAAGCCCACAAAATGGGTGAGCGGCGGGCAGCAGCCTGTTCCCAACCACTCAGCTGCTTCTGAGTGGTTAAAATGCTTGGGGCTCTTCAGCTTGGAGAAACGTCGACTGCGGGGTGACATGATAGAGGTTTACAAGATTATGCATGGGATGGAGAAAGTAGAGAAAGAAGTCCTTTTCTCCCTTTCTCACAATACAAGAACTCGTGGGCATTCAATGAAATTGCTGAGCAGTCAGGTTAAAACGGATAAAAGGAAGTCCTTCTTCACCCAAAGGGTGATTAATATGTAGAATTCACTGCCACAGGAGGTGGTGGCAGCTACAATCATAGTCAGCTTCAAGAAGGGTTTGGATAAAAATATGGAGCAGAGGTCTATCAGTGGCTATTAGCCACTGTCTGGGGCAGTGATGCTCTGTATTCTTGGTGCTTGGGGGGGAGGCAAAGTAGAAGGGCTTCTAGTCCCACTTGTGAACCTCCTGATGGCACTTGGGGGCATTTTGTGGCCACTGTGTGACACAGAGTGTTGGACTAGATGGGCCATTGGCCTAATCCAACACGTCTTCTCTTATGTTCTAAAACTTCATTGGTCTTAAAAGTGCCTCTGGAGCAGTGTTCCTTTTAAGATGAGTTGGTGTGAGTTTTTTTAGCCTCCGGCTCACCCATTTTTGTCTTAGCTCAGAAAAAATGGCCCCAGAGCAAACTATGCAGCACATTAACTTTAATGCTTGTAGCTTACAAAGTAAAATTTTTGCTCACAAGGCTACACAGCTTAGAGAGAGCATTGACCTTGAGGAAAACTTCATTGGTCTTAAAGGGCCCCTGGACTCTAACTTTGCCCTGACACACAGTGGCTCTCCAGGGTCTCAGGCAGAGGTCTTTCCCATCCACAGCTACCTGGTCCCTTTAGCGGAAGATGCTGGGGATTGAACCTGGGATCTTCTGCATGTCAAGCACCAAGCCACGAGCCCTCCCAAATATGGTTTCTCCTGCCTTGCTTATGCTGTATGAACATATGAAGCTGCCTTCTACTGAATCAGACCCTGGGTCCATCAAAGTCAGTCTTGTCTACTCAGACTGGCAGAGGCTCTCCAGGGTCTCAAGCTAAGGTTTTTCACACTTACTTGGCTGGACCTTTTTCAGTTGGAGATGCCGGGGATTGAACCTGGGACCTTGTGCTTACCAAGCAGATGCACTACCACTGAGCCACCATCCTCCCCTGACTGGCAGTGGCTCTCCCGGGTCTTAAGCTGAGGTTTTTCACACCTACTTTTCCTGGATCCTTTTAAAGTTGGAGATGCCAGGGATTGAACCTGGGACCTTCTGCTTCCCAAGCAGATGCTCTACCACTGAGCCACCATTCTCTCCTGACTGGCAACGGCTCTCCAGGGTCTCAAGCTGAGGTTTTTCACGCCTACTTGCCTGGACCCTTTTGAGTTGGAGATGCCGGGGATTGAACCTGGGTCCTTCTGCTTGCCAAGCAGATGCTCTACCGCTGAGCCACCGTCTCTCCCTGTAAATCTGGCATGTTCATCAAAGCACCTGGTCTTGGCTCATTCAGAACCAGAACTGTATCCCCTCTTTTATTCCTTTTACCAGTACCAGATGCTGCTGTACCCCAGATGGAGAAACACAGCATACAAAGTAAGATTTACGATGGGTTCTTTGTTCCTTATAAATCACCGACATAGCCAAAAGGGCAACGTGTATCCTCAGTCTCTGTCTCTCTTTCTCTAGCTCGCACACACACACACAAAAGGGATCACCTCCCTGCTCCGGCCCAGCTGCTCCAGAGAACTCTTGGATTTGCGTTCATCCTTACCGTCACCCCATCAATCTCCAGCTCCCCTTTTATAAATACAATATCTCCCCCATCTCTTTCCCTCGCTCTGACAGCACCATAAAACATGGCTCTGCTCGAGGAAAGAGTGTGCCCTGTAACCATCAGGGTTCTCAATGATGAGAGATCAAGGATCAGAAGGGATGCGGGCTGCACGTGAAATACGAGTCCGGAGCCCCAGCGGGGATGGCAAAAGGAGAGATTCCCTACCAGGATTGATGGGGCCCGGCAGGCCGAACCTAAGCCTAGCCTTTGTGCGGTTTTCACGCTGATTCCCCAAGGTGCATCGAGAGAGAAAAGGGGGTGGGCGGGAGGAGAAGCCCGGTCGGATCTGCTCCGGCCCAGGGGGCAATTATGGAACAAAAATCCAATTATATCCAGCGGCTGATCTCACCCACCTCCCCGCTCGTTTCTGCAGCTGGGCTCGCGCTCCGGTGGCATGGAAGCCGATTCACGATAGCCCCGGGGAATGAGGTCGTAACCAACGACCCGGTGGTTATCTTTACACAGCATATATGTAAATGATAACAATCCCAGATTTCAGTATCTGGGAAACAGGAGCTAGATTTGAGGCCGGCAGTACCTTAGAGACCCTTAAGATTTGGGTGGATAACAAAATAAGATTGCTGAACTTGAGCTCATTCACAAATTCAGAAAAGGGCCAAAGAGACACACGTAGGGATGCCAGATCCCCAGTTGGGGTTCCCCACTGCCAGGCCCCACTTCTTCGCTCCTGATCAGCTAGCTGGCATGGGGAAATTAAAAAGTAAAGGTAGTCCCCTGTGCAAGCACCGAGTCGTTACTGACCCATGGGCTGACATCGTATCACGACGTTTTCTTGGCAGACTTTTTTTTTTTAATTCCAGGTTTTATTGACGTTTCCATATATCCATACATAATAACAAACAACAGAATATACATACGTAAGTCATAAAAACCTACCCTCCACCAGTCCAACACCCAACACCACCCTCCACCCAAGGAGCATATAGGGTAATATCAAAATATACAACTTATTTCCTTATCATTCCATAGCATTTATCCATGTATATAAATTGTTCCAAGTCTTCCTGCAATCCTGTAGATTGCCTCCTCCTCCTTACTCTTAGTTCTTGGCAGACTTTTAATGAGGTGGTTTGCCCTTGCCTCCCCCAGTCATCTACACTTTATCCCCAGCAAGCTGGGGACTCATTTGACCAACCTCGGAAGGGTGGAAGGCTGAGTCAACCTTGAGGGGTATGGCCTGATATGCAAATCCTGCTGGGGGTTTTCTACCAAAAAAGCCCTGTGGGAAACCATAGTGATGTCAGGGGGTGTAGCCTAATATGCAAATGATCCCCTGCTGGGCTTTTTCTACAAAAAAAAAAGCCCTGTATGTTGCCATTTTTCAGTTCTGCCCATTGTCCTGTTTCAAAATCCTAAAGGTGCCCACAGGCTCAAAAAGTTGGGGACCCCATTATAAGCGATCACCTGAGCTGGCTGCATTTTCAGTCTTCTCCCCCCCTCTCCCTCCGGGTCATGACCCACATGCAGCCTCCCGCAAGCAACACTGAGTATTTATCTGGCTTTAATTAGAGTAGAAAAACAAGGGGGAAGTCAATAAATGGAATAATCCAGTGGAATGATCAATAGGCCACTTGGCTGGGGCCACACCGTGGCAGAGGCATGGAGCGAATTAGAGCTTGGGAGCAAGCAGGTGATCACCTATCAAAAGCTAATACCTGGCCATCGAGGCCCGGCCAGGTGGGAAGGGGATAACCTCAATCCCATCCCCCACAAAAAGAATCTGCATTCTGAGGAGGAGGAAAAACAACCATTTGATAAGGAAGAGGAGGAGAAGAAGAGGAGGAGGAGAGGAGGAAGAGAAGAAAAGGCGAGGAGGAGGAGAGGAAGAGGAGGAGGAGGAGAAGAGGAGGAAGAGAGGAAGAGGAGGAAGAGAGGAGAAGAAGAGGAGAGGAGGAGGGGAGGAAGAGGAGGAGAAGAAGAAGAGGAGGAAAAGAAGAGGAGGAGGAGAGGAGGAGGAGGGGAGGAGAGGAGGAGGAGAGGAAGAGGAGGAGAAGAAGAGGAGAGGAAGAGAAGAGGAGAGGAGGAGGAGAAGAAGAGGAGAGGAGGAGGAGAGGAAGAGGAGAAGGAGAAGAGGAGGAGGAGGAGAAGAGGAGGAGGAGAGGAAGAGGAGGAGCAGGAGAGAAGGAGGAGGAGATGATGATGATGATGACAATGATGATATTGGATTTATATCCCGACCTATACTCTAAATCTCAGAGTCTCAGAGCAGCTTACAATCTCCACACATTTAACCACTACACCAAACTGGCTCTTGATAGGTGTATCGATGGCCACTAGGCCAGACGACCGAAATCACCAGCCGACAGCAACATCTGGAACGAATTAAGATTTTTATACACAATGTTTTGGCAAAAAGGGGACCAGTCGGATGCCACGGCGAGATTTAGAACTTGGGGAGGGGGGCAGCTCTACGCCTTTCTTGAGATCATCCTGCCCACCCCACACTCCCCGTAAGCGAGCAAGGCCTCTTGCAGTGAGAGCAGCTGTCTCTAGTCTCGCTGGCTATTTCAGCCACATCACATAGGAACTGAGGGGGGTTCGAGGTGCATCTCCCTCCTCCCTCCTTCCCTTCCGAGCAACTCCACCACCCTCTCTGAAGTTCTCGAGGGCATCCATTACGTTTATGGAGCCTGTAGGATGCCTCGAGTACAGCTCACCGTTTTCCGTGGCCAGCTGTTTAGATCAATCCTGACGACTTCTAACTGCCTGGCTGGGGAGGGGGAAACGAAGGGAGCTGATTGCAATTATAACATGGCTCACTCCAGACGTTAGCTGTTAACTGGCAAATGCCAAGAGATGCCCCATTGTCTATAAAGCGCAGGAGGAAAGTTGGAGAAGAAGAAATCAGAGCCGTTACAGATGTCAGCCTGACCTACTAGAGGAAGAATCGATGCCGCAGGGTGGGGGGGGGGGGAGAGAGTTCTCCGTTCCCTCCCACGAGTAGCTATTTTTTTCAAGGAGGTCTCAAATTGTTATTATTTTGTTTGGAAGTTTGGGTAGACACTTTTTTTACTCCTAGACTTATTATTTACCTAGATACCTGTAAAGCCCTTTTTTAAAAATCCAGAATTCTTTTTCTTCTTCTTCATCTTCTTCCACATGACCTTGTGCCGGTTCTTCTTCTTCCTCCTCCTCTTTTTCTTCTTCCGCTTCCTCCTCCTCTTCTTCTTTGTCTTCTTTCTCCTCCTCATTTTCCTCCTCCTTCCTCTTCCTCTTCCTCCTCCATTTCTTCTTCTTTCACATGACCTTGTGCCAGTTCTTCTACCTCCTCCTCTTCTTCTTCCTCCTTCCTTCATGTAACATCAGGCACCACATGACAAGAGGACAGGGTGCCGTACTTAGGGCCTCACTAGGGAGACTGTGACAGGAAGTCATGTGATATTGGGCACTACATGACAGGAAGACAGGGTGCCAAAGTTAGGGTGCCAAAGTTCCTCTTCTTCCTCTTCCTCCTCCTCTTCCTTTTCTTCTTCCTCCTCCTCCTTTTCCTCCTCCTGTTCTTCTTCCTCCTCCTCCTCCTCCTCCATTTTTTCTTCTTCTTCTTCTTCTTCTTCTTCTTCTTCTTCTTCTTCTTCTTCTTCTTCTTCTTCTTCTTCTTCTTCTCAGGCTAATATGTGGGAGACCCAGGTTCAAATCCCCACTTGTGCTATGGAAACTAGCCGGGTGACCTTGTGCCAGTCACACCCTCTCAACCTAAGCTACCTCACTGGGTTGCCATAAGGATAAAACAGAGAGGAGAATGATGGAAGCCACTTTGGGTCCCCCACAGGGATGAAAGGCAAGATACAGATAAAGTGAATAAAGTAAATGAAGTACTTCCGTGGCTAAATTTCAGACACTCCTGGCTCAACAGCTCACGCTAGGCCAGGACAGCTCTCTGCTCCTATAGAAGAAGAAGAAGATAGAAGATATTGGATTTATATCCCGCCCTCCACTCAGAAACTCAGAGTGGCTCACAATCTTCTTTATCTTCCTCCCCCACAACAAACACCCTGTGAGGTGGGTGGGGCTGAGAGGGCTCTCCCAGAAGCTGCCCTTTCAAGGACAACTCCTACGAGAGCTATGGCTGGCCCAAGGCCATTCCAGCAGCTGCAAGTGGAGGAGTGAGGAATCAAACCTGGTTCTCCCAGATAAGAGTCTGCGCACTTCACCACTATACCAAACTGGCTCTATACTGATACACTTCAGCTTGGCCTGATGTCACCTGTGCCTTTCCCCCCAGGTCGGCCATGCAGAGAACCCCACGCAGAGAGAAGAGCTAGGCCTCTGTGTCCCTTTCCTACCCACTCCTCTCTTCCTACATTTCCCTCTTTGGTTGGCGCTTGATTATTCTCTTTGGCTGTCGCCGTCATCCAGTTCCAGGGAGCCGAGAGGTGCCGTCGCGCCTGCTTGTCTAATTCGATTGGGCCGTGGGAGAAGCAGGGCCTGGGTAATGGATAGTACGGCAGAGGTCAGGAGAAGCAGCCGTGCGGCATTAAGGGAAATCTGTAGTCGGGCTCCCTCCGAAATAGAAATCGCAAGGAACGTGCCTGAACGCCTGGCAGAAGCAATCAAAGGTGGCAGAACTTTCACTTCTCCAGATTTGTTTCTCTCCCAACAGCGGTTGTTTGTTTTGCACAAAGCGGCTGTTATCTCGGCTAGCTCTCTCTGGCAAGTGGGCGGCAGACATGGGCGGCGCTGGAAGGAGCAGGATTGGTGCCCCATTCTCCTCGAACCGCTTGGGGCAAGAAGCAGGCAAAGGGGAGGCGAGGAGCCTCGAAAGAAGCAAAGGGACAGAGGCCTAAAACACGGAAACTGTGACAGGAAGTCATGTAACATCAGAGACCACATGACAGGAAGACAGGGTGCCCGAGTTACGACCTCACTAGGGAAACTATGATAGGAAGTCATGTAACATCAGAGACCACCTGACAGAAAAACTGGGTGCCGGAGTCAGGACCTCACTAAGGAGACTGTGAGGGGAAGTCATGTGACATCAGGCACCACATGACAGGAAGACAGGGTGCCAGACTTAGGGCCTCACTAGGGAGACTGTGACAGGAAGTCATGTGATATCGGGCACCACATGACAGGAAGACAGGGTGCCTGAGTTAGGACCTCACTAGGGAGAATTTGACAGGAAGTCATGTGACATCAGGCACCACATGACAAGAAGACAGGGTGCTAGAGTTAGGACCTCACTAGGGAGACTGTGACAGGACGTCACGTGACATCAGAGACCACCTGACAGGAAGACAGGGTGCTAGAGTTAGGACCTCACTAGGGAGACTGTGACAGGAAGTCATGTGACATCAGTTTAGTTGGAGAAAAAAGGATGCTTTGGAGGGTGGACTCTGTGGCATTGGAACCCTCTGAGGTCCCTGCCCTTTCTAGGCCACACCCCCAAATCTCCAGGGGTGATTTCAAAACTGGTGTTAACAACCATACCTCCCCCACACACACACCTCTGCTGGTGGCCAGCAGGTACCTAGCAACCCCAGAGAGGGTACAGGGAACTGGAGCCCTGCACTAGCAGGTGAAACACAGTGGAGATCGAGTCAAAGGTCAGAGTCATGAAGATATCCCCTCTGTCTTCTACTGAATCAGACCCTTGGTCCATCAAAATCTGTACTATCTACTCAGACTGTCAACAGCTTTCCGGGGTCTCAGGCTGAGGTCTTTCCCATAATCTACTGCTAGTCCTTCTACCTGGAGATGCCAGGGATTGAACCTGGGACCTTCTGAATGCCCAACAGATGCTCTACCACTGAGCTGCAGCCCCTCCCCAAATTCTAAAAGTCCCCTATCAGCCCCAAGCTCTTGGCTTCCAAGTCCTTCTCTTACTCGTTTTTCCACTGAACCTTAACACCTCCCCTAACACATGACATTGCCTTATACTGAATCAAACCATCAGTCCATCAAAGTGAGTATTGTCTATTGAGAGTGGCAGCAGCTCTCCAGGGTCTCAGGCTGAGGTCTATCCCATGACTTGTTGACTGGTCTTTTTAATTGGAGCTGCCAGGTATTGAACCTGGGGCCTTCTGCCTGTCAAGTGGAGGCTCTACAACTGCCCTTGTCATCTTGCTCTGCCTCTTAGCATGCATGCATGTGAGGAGAGACAGCAGTGTGACGCACTTGCTGTTTGTGCATATGCACTGCCAGCAAGGTCTTCCCGAAATCCACAATAAAATAAAATAAGAGCATAAGAAAAGGCATGTTGGATCAGGCCAATGGCCCATCCAGTCCAAGACTCTGTATCACACAGTGGCCAGAACCCAGGTGCCATCAGGAGGTCCACCAGCAGGGTCCTAAGAACATAAGAGAAGCCATGTTGGATCAGGCTGGGGGCCCATCCAATCCAACACTGTGTCATACAGTGGTCAAAACCTAGGTGCCATCAGGATGTCCATCAGCAGGGCCAGAACTCCAGAAGCCCTCCCACTGTTGCCCCCAAGCACCAAGAAGACAGAGCATCACTGCCCAACACATAAGAACATAGGAGAAGCCATGTTGGATCAGGCCAGTGGCCCATCCAATCCAACACTCTGTGTCACATAAGAACAGAAGAGAAGCCATGTTGGATCAGGCCAATGGCCCATCCAATCCAACACTCTGTGTCACACAGTGGCCAAAACCCAGATGCCATCAGGAGGTCCACAAGCAGTGCCAGAACCCCAGAAGCCCTCCCACTGCTGCCCGCCAAGCACCAAGAAGACAGAGCTTCATTGCCCACATATAAGAACATAGGAGAAGCCATGTTGGATCAGGCCAGTGGCCCATCCAGCCCAACACTCTGTGTCACACAGTGGCCAAAACCCAGACACCATCAGGAGGTCCACCAGCAGGGCCAAAGCTCTAGAAGCCCTCCCACCGTTGACTCCCAGGTACCAAGAAGACAAAGCATCACTGCCCCAGACAGAGTGTTCCATCTATACCTTGTGGCTAAGAGCCACTGATGGACCTCTGCAGTACCACAGATCCATCTTACGCTTCCATGAGATAAAGACCACTGGACTTGAGAAGTTGGGGTTGGAAGAGAGAAGAAGAGCCGTGAAAAAGTTGTGATACGATGTCCCCCCCAGAGTTGGAAACAACTGGTGCTTGCACAGGGGACTACCTTTTACCTAAAGAACTAGTAAACATCTATTTTTGGTTTGGCTTGAGTTGATGTTTGTTTTTGTTTGGTAAGAACATCAGAATAGCCCGGCTGGATCAGACCAGTGAGGGTCCATCTAGTCCAGCCTCCCGTCTCACACAGTGGCCAACCAGTTCCTCTGGAGGGCCAACAACAGGGCATAGAGGCCATGGCCTTCATAAGAACATCAGAATAGCCCTGCTGGATCAGACCAGTGAGGGTCCATCTAGTCCAGCCTCCTGTCTCACACAGTGGAGCAACCAGTTCCTCTGGAGGGCCAACAACAGGGCAGAGAGACCGAGGCCTTCCCCTGAGAACTTCAGCAGAGCCCTGCTGGATCAGACCAGGGAGGGTCCATCTAGTCCAGCCTGCTGTCTCACACAGTGGCCAACCAGTTCATCTGGAGGGCCAGCAACAGGGAATAGAAACTGGCACTCACGCAGGGGACTACCTTTACCTTTCCCCCCCTCTATCAGATAGTGTCAAAGCACCTTACAATCTCCTTGCTTTCCTCTCCCCACAACAGGCACCCGGTGAGATAGATCGGGCTGAGAGCGTTCGGGGAGACCCGGCACTGACCCAAGGTCACCCTGGAAGTTTTGCGTGCAGGAGGAATGGGGAATTAAACCAGGTACTCCCAGGCTAGAGGCAGCAGCTTTGAACCACTACAGCACACTGGCTCTCTACGGCCAGGCAGGAGGCGCTGTCCGCAGCCCCAAGTGCTGAAATGACCATCCCAAGGCAGAAACAAATGTGAAATCTTTTCTTTCTTCCTGGGCGATGCCCTATGCAAGCAGGGACCCTACTTAGCTTTTCCAAACCATGCTGCCTTTTTTCACACTTCCCCTATATTTGGGAATGAGGTAATTTTCAGGCTGTAATATTTGTGTATGTTTGTAGATCCAGGTATACACAAATATAGTATATATATTTTTGTTGGTGTTGATCCGTCGCACAGTCGAGTCCGACTCTTTGCAAACCCTTGGACAAAGTCAGGGCAGGCCCTCCTGTCTTCCAACATCCTCTGAAGTCTGCTCAAGTTTGTGTTAGTTACATCAGTAATGGTGTCCAGCCATCTCCTCTTTTGCCGTCCCTTTCTTCCTTTGCCTTCTGTCTTTCCCAGCATCAGGATCTTCTACAGGGAGTGCTCCCTTCTCATTTGGTGGTCAAAATATTTGAGCTTCAGCTTCAGCATCTGACCTTCCAGGGAACAGTCAAGGTGGATTTCCCTTAGGACTGACTGATTAGATCTTCTTGCAGTCCAAGGGACTCTCAAGAGTCTTCTCCAGCACCACAGCTCAAAGTATATATATAACTATACCCAAATATCCCTCACATTTGTTTCTGCCTTGTAATGGTAATTACAATGAAGCTCAAATACTTAGGCCACCCAATGAGAAGGGAGCATTCCCTGGAGAAGACCCTGATGCTGGAAAAGAAAGAAGGCCAAAGAAGAAGGGGACGGCAAAAGAGGAGATGGCTGGACAGCGTTCCTGATGTAACAAGCACGAATTTGAGCAGCCTTCGGAGGATGGTAGAAGACAGGAGGCCTGGCGTGACTTTGTGCATGCGGTCGCAAAGAGTCGGACTCAACTGTGCGACTGAACAACAACAAGCTTATACCTGCATAAAGAAGTGGGCCTGCACAAAAAAGCATATACCCAGAATTAAATGTTGTTGGTCTTAAACTGTGTGTTAACATTCACACCTAAGAAGGTGCATTTATTGATTTATACACTTTTCTCTCCAGTTGTGACTCAAAGACCTAAAAAACCATTCTCCAGGGTTTCTTTTTTTTTTTTTGTAGCAGGAAGACCTTTGCATATTAGGCCACAAACCCCTGATGTAGGGAGTCCTCCAAGAGCTTACAGAGCAGTTAGTACAGGGCCTCCTGTAAGCTCCAGAAGGATTGGCTACATCAGGGGTGTGTGGCCTAATAGGCAAAGGAGGTCCTGCTAGAATTCCTTACAGGGCTCTTCGTACAGGGCCTGCTGGAAGCTCAAGTAGGATTGGCTACATCAGGGGGGTGGGGCCTAATAGGCAAAGGAGGTCCTGCTAGAATTCCTTACAGGGCTCTTCGTACAGGGCCTGCTGGAAGCTCCAGGAGGATTGGCTGCATTAGGGGTGTGTGGCCTAATAGGCAAAGGAGGTCCTGCTACAAAAAAAGGCCCTGCCATTCTACCCTCCTCACAACCCTGTGAGGTAGGTCACAATGAGGCTATGTTGGGTTCAAGGTCACCCAGGGTCATAGTGGGAATTTAAAGCCACATCTCCCAGTATCTGCTACTACTAAAATCCCACCTTTCTCCCCTGCAGGAATTTAGAACCTTAGAATAGTCCACCAGTTTGAATGATGATGATGAAGATGATGATGATGATGATATTGGATTTATATCCCGCCCACCACTCCAAAGAGTCTCAGAGCGGCTCACAATCTTCTATATCTTCTCCCCCCACAACAGACACCCTGTGAGGTGGGTGGGGCTGGAGAGGGCTCTCACAGCAGCTGCCCTTTCAAGGACAACCTCTGCCAGAGCTGTGGCTCACCCAAGGCCATTCCAGCAGGTGCAACTGGAGGAGTGGGGAATCAAACCCGGTTCTCCCAGATAAGAGTCCGCACACTTAACCACTACACCAAACTGGCTACACTTATCCACTATATCAAACTGACTGGTGTAGTGGTGTAGTGGAATGGCCTTGGGTCAGCCAGAGCTCTCTTATCTGGGAGAACCGGGTTTGATTCCCCTCTCCTCCACTTGCACCTGCTGGCATGGCCTTGGATCAGCCAAAGCTCTCTTATCTGGGAGCACCGGGTTTGATTCCCCACTCCTCCACTTGCACCTGCTGGCATGGCCTTGGGTCAGCCACAGCTCTGGCAGGAGTTGTCCTTGAAAGGGCAGCTGCTGGGAGAGCCCTCTGAGCCTCACCCACCTCACCGGGTGTCTGTTGTGGGGGGAGCAAGATATAGGAGATTGTAAGCTGCTCTGAGTCTGTTTCAGAGAGAAGGGCAGGGGTATAAATCTGCAGTCTTCTTCTCCTTCTCCTCCTTCTTCATTTTTTCCTGACAAAAACCCTCTGAGGTACGTCAGCCTAAGACTGTGATGGGCACAAGGTCGCCAGTGTGCTTCTATGGTAGAAGTCAGGTTTTGAACCTGGATCTTCCAGGACCTCCTGCATCAGCATTGCCCAGCGTGTGAGTTGGGGACCAGGAGTGGGTTGCCCCAGCCCTTTCCATCACTCTCTTTTTGTGTTCTGGAAACCAAGATCTGACACCAGAAACAGTGTCTCCCGTGTCACAAATTCGTTGCCTTTTTTCCCTCTTCACTGTCGGTCAAGTAAAACATGTCTGGATGCTTACTGGAGTGAGTTTCTTAGAACCTTATCGGGGACCGGAGAAGGGGTGTCACTCATTTGCTATGAGGGCCAGATCTGACACAAATGAGACCTTGTCGAGCCGGGCCACGTATCTCATAAAATGTAATGCCAGGTGGCAGAGATTTAAACTTTATAAAGACAAACAAAATTAAACATTTTTTTTTTAAAAAAACTTAAAATAAAACATATTTAAAACATTAGCACTCATTGGTTTTACAGGTGCTTTCTTTGTATCCAGGGAATTGGGCCAAAGGATGCTCTGGCTCTTTCCTTCCTTCCCCGGGGGACCAGGAGGGGGAGGAGCCTCAGCCAAGGGAAGGAAGAGAGGCTTGGCTCAGTAGCTCTGCTATGCAATTTGAGAGTCTGGCAAAGCAAGCTCTCCCTCCCCCGCCCCTTTCTGCATCACCTCAGCCAATGGAGAAAATAGAGGCTTCGCTCTGTAGCTCTGCTGTGCGATTGAGCAAGCCTGGCAAAGCAAGCTGTGATGCAGAAGGAAGCGAGAGAGAGGGAGAAGGAAGCAGACGACAGCCGGTTGCTTCGGAGCCTGATAGGAGCCCTCCAGGGGCCTGATGTTTGACACCCTAGACTAGAGGGAGCCATGGAGAAGGAGAGGCTGGTCAAAGTGTGGGATGCCACCTCCATATGCCAAGGCTATGAATGCTGAATGCCACTTGCTTGGGGTTCATAGTAGGGGCAGCTGTGCCCTTTGTACAATGTTCATTGGTTTCTCAAAATCAACTGTTTGACCTCTGTAGAAAACAGAATGCCAAACTCGAGAGGTGCCAAGATCATAGTTTGCCTAGGGTGCCCAAAAAGAAGATGACCATAGATTTATACCCCACCCTTCTCTCTGAATCAGAGTCTCAGAGCTGCTTACAATCTTTTTTACCTTCCTCCCCACAACAAACACCCTGAGAGGTGGGTCGGCCTGAGAGAGCTCTCCCAAAAGCTTCAAGGACAGCTCTGCGAGAGCTATGGCTGACCCAAGGCCATTCCAGCAGGTGCAAGGGGAGGAGTGGGGAATCAAACCCAGTTCTCCCAGATAAGAGTCTGCACACTTAACCATTACACCAAACTGGCTCACCTGGGCCCAGCCCTGGATATGTCCCCATACCAAGTAAATTTGGACTTCGGGCCACCGTCCCCGAAAGGCTAGGAGACACTGCACTATGCCACGCCGGCTCTCAAGTTTTGGAGAGCTCAAAAGCCTGTGTGCTGTTCTCCTCTCTTTCTGTTCGATCCCAATCAAAGGCAACACGCAGCTTTCGCGTTTCGATTTTTCTTTGAATCAGCAGGGCCGCCTGCAGTCTTAGTCTATTTAGGAAAGGCTGAGTCAAGGCAATTCCCCTCTTCCTGCACCGTTGCCAATACAATAACCCACTTTGCAATCACATATTGTTTGGTGGGGGCAGGAGTCGTTGTGTAGAAAAATAGGTGGTGGAGTTCATTAGCATAACTCATTAGCATATGCCACCCTGCCACCCCAGTCAAAAGCGACCTGATGCAAGAAAGGAGAGCCCCGGGCGAGCGAGGCCTGCTTGGGCTGGCTTGAGATCCAGCCAGGCCAAGCAGGCTTCGCTAACCTGGGGCTCTCCTTGCCCCCCCTCCAGTCAAAAGGCCAGCAAGCCACCCACTGCCCAAAATCACATAAGAAGTGAAGAAAGGTTGCTTGGGCTTCTTCAGGGGTTAATGAGGGCTTCTGGGGGCATGGCAAAGCACCTGGTGGCTGGCTGGCTGGCTGCCCGCTCTCCTAATCCAGGGATTGTTATGCAGCTGCAGCTACGATTTAATGGACAAGGTCAGTGGGGAGGACGAGAGGGAACCCTCAGAAAGATTCAGGAGCTGCGCTCTTGTGAGCTCCGGCTAAATCCGAGGTCTGGGTGGGGGAGAAGAGAGAAATGTGACGTTCTTAGCCACCACAGACAAAAAGACCCAACAGGAAAAAAACATCATATACATTCGACTGGCTTCGTTGGTCCCACAGAAGCATGCACACTGGAGGCCGAGCAACCATTCAAAATTTCCCCACACTGGAGGCCGATCAGCCATTCAAAATTTTCCCCCATTACAGACGCAACATTTATTCACACCAGCTGCTTGTGATAAATGCCATACATACATACATACATATATATATACACACACACACACACACACACACACATAAGAACATAAGAGAAGCCATGTTGGATCAGGCCAACGGCCCATCCAGTCCAACACTCTGTGTCACATAAGAACATAAGAGAAGCCATGTTGGATCAGGCCAGTGGCCCATCCAGTCCAACACTCTGTATCACAGAAGAACATAAGAGCAGCCATGTTGGATCAGGCCAACGGCCCATCCAGTCCAACACTCTGTGTCACAGAAGAACATAAGAGAAACCACGTTGGATCAGGCCAACGGCCCATCCAGTCCAACACTCTGTGTCACAGAAGAACATAAGAGAAGCCATGTTGGATCAGGCCAACGGCCCATCCAGTCCAACACTCTGTGTCACATAAGAACATAAGAGAAGCCATGTTGGATCAGGCCAACGGCCCATCCAGTCCAACACTCTGTATCACAGAAGAACATAAGAGCAGCCATGTTGGATCAGGCCAACGGCCCATCCAGTCCAACACTCTGTGTCACAGAAGAACATAAGAGAAACCACGTTGGATCAGGCCAACGGCCCATCCAGTCCAACACTCTGTGTCATATAAGAACATAAGAGAAACCACGTTGGATCAGGCCAATGGCCCATCCAGTCCAACACTCTGTGTCACAGAAGAACATAAGAGAAGCCATGTTGGATCAGGCCAACGGCCCATCCAGTCCAACACTCTGTGTCACATAAGAACATAAGAGAAGCCATGTTGGATCAGGCCAGTGGCCCATCCAGTCCAACACTCTGTGTCACAGAAGAACATAAGAGAAGCCATGTTGGATCAGGCCAACGGCCCATCCAGTCCAACACTCTGTGTCACACAGTGGCAAAATTTTTTATATATATTTATATGGTGTAGTGGTTAAGTGTGCGGACTCTTATCTGGGAGAACCGGGTTTGATTCCCCACTCCTCCACTTGCACCTGCTGGAATGGCCTTGGGTTAGCTGTAGCTCTCGCAGAGTTGTCTTTGAAAGGGCAGCTGCTGTGAGAGCCCTCTCCAACCCCACCCACCTCACAGGGTGTTTGTTGTGAGGGGAGAAGACATAGGAGATTGTAAGCCGCTCTGGGTCTCTGATTCAGGGAGAAGGGCGGGATATAAATCTGCAATTCTTCTTCTTCTTCTTCTATATGTAATTCCTGTCGAAATCTGGCATTGTCCTCGTGCTCACAGCTTAAAAGGACAGATTTATGGCGTGCGTTTGCAAAGCTGCGGGCGGGCATCGATGTCAGAGTGAGCAGGAAGACGGCGGAAGGCTGACACGAACCCAACGCGGCAAAGAAGCGTGTCGCTCAGGGCCTCCCACGTTGTAATCTGCCGGGGCGTCATGCGCGTTCCCGGAGTGACTGCCGGCCGAACTATGCTTGGTTTTTTTTGGGGGGAAACGGTGGCCAACACGTTGCAACCCTAGCGCAAAGTCCGTAAATACAAAACGGGAGGCGATCAGCGGGGGCCGCTGGCGTAATGCGCAGCCAAGGAGGTGTGAGCTTTGGAGCCCTGTGCGGTTGTGCTGCTTTGCACATTACACCACAACAAACCTGAGTTTGTGAAAACTGTCGATCTTACATGCCTGTACCCGTTATGGCAGAGGGGCTGGAAAACATGTTACGCTTGATACTTCTTTTGCTTTAGGGAAGCCCAGAGTGGCCAAACTTGATTGACGTAAGAGCCACACAGAATAAACGTCAGATGCTTGAGAGCCACAAGACATGAAAGTGAGATGGTTGAGAGACACAAGACATGAACATCAGATGTTTGAGAGCTGCAAGATATTGAACGTCAGATGTTTGAGAGAAGGAAGGAAGGAAAATAGATAGGGAGGAGGAAGGGAAAGGTAGAAAGAAAATGACTTTAACTTTAAATGCATCCTCCAATCTGCCAGCTGGCTTGGTTTGGAAAAGGAAAGGAAAGGTCCCCTGTGCAAGCACCGGTTGTTTCCGACTCTGGGGTGACGTTGCTTTCACAAAGTTTTCACGGCAGACTTTTTACGGGGTGGTTTGCCATTGCCTTCCCCAGTCCTCTACGCTTTCTCCCCAGCAAGCTGGGGACTCATTTTACCAACCTCAGAAGGATGGAAGGCTGAGTCAACCTCGAGCCAGCTACCTGAAAACCTAGCTTCCGCTGGGGATCAAACTCAGGTCGTAGCAGAGCTTAGGACTGCAGTACTGCAGCTTTAACACTCTGCGCCACGGGGCTCTGGGCTTGGAGAAGTGATTTAAACAGAGAAACGCCTTCTGCTATCTGGCCGATGGGGCAGTGAGGGATTCGAGAGCTTCTAAGGGAAGAAGAAGAAGATATTGGATTTATATTCTGCCCTCCACTCCAAATTTCAGAGTCTCAGAGCGGCTCACAATCTCCTTTACCTTCCTCCCCCACAACAGACACCCCGTGAGGTGGGTGGGGCTGGAGAGGGCTCTCACAGCAGCTGCCCTTTCAAGGACAACCTCTGCCAGAGCTCTGGCTGACGCAAGGCCATACTAGCAGGTGCAAATGGAGGAGTGGGGAATCAAACCCGGTTCTCCCAGATAAGAGAGCTCTGGCTGACCCAAGGCCATTCCAGCAGCTGCAAGTGGAGGAGGGGGGAATCAAACCCGGTTCTCCCAGATAAGGAAGCTCTGGCTGACCCAAGGCCATTCCAGCAGGTACAAGTGGAGGAGTGGGGACTCAAACCTGGTTCTCCCAGATAAGAGAGCTCTGGCTGACCCAAGGCCATTCCAGCAGGTGCAAGTGGAGGAGTGGGGAATCAAACCCGGTTCTCCCAGATAAGAGAGCTCTGGCTGACCCAAGGCCATTCCAGCAGGTGCAAGTGGAGGAGTGGGGAATCAAACCCGGTTCTCCCAGATAAGAGAGCTCTGGCTGACCCAAGGCCATTCCAGCAGCTGCAAGTGGAGGAGTGGGGAATCAAACCCGGTTCTCCCAGATAAGAGAGCTCTGGCTGACCCAAGGCCATTCCAGCAGCTGCAAGTGGAGGAGTGGGGAATCAAACCCAGTTCTCCCAGATAAGAGAGCTCTGGCTGACCCAAGGCCATTCCAGCAGCTGCAAGTGGAGGAGTGGGGAATCCAACCCAGTTCTCCCAGATAAGAGAGCTCTGGCTGACCCAAGGCCATTCCAGCAGCTGCAAGTGGAGGAGTGGGGAAGCAAACCCGGTTCTCCCAGATAAGAGAGCTCTGGCTGACCCAAGGCCATTCCAGCAGCTGCAAGTGGAGGAGTGGGGAATCAAACCTGGTTCACCCAGATAAGAGAGCTCTGGCTGGCCCAAGGCTATTCCAGCAGCTGCAAGTGGAGGAGTGGGGAATCAAACCTGGTTCTCCCAGATAAGAGAGCTCTGGCTGACCCAAGGCCATTCCAGCAGCTGCAAGTGGAGGAGTGGGGAATCAAACCTGGTTCTCCCAGATAAGAGAGCTCTGGCTGACCCAAGGCCATTCCAGCAGCTGCAAGGGGAAGGAGTGGGGAATCAAACCCGGTTCTCCCAGATAAGAGTCCGCACACTTAACCACTACACCACACTGGCTCATTGGAAGGAGATGGTAAGGTGTTCTGAGATACTGAGTGAAAGGTGGGGTATACGTCCAATCTCCTTCTCCTCTTCTTTCTAAAACTTTGTCATGTTGTCATTTCTCCAAGCTAAAGAGCCCTAGCCTCTTCAACCTTTTTTCAAAAGGAAAGTATTTCATGCCCCTAATTATTTTAGTTGCCCTTTTTGCTCCTTTTCCCCACTTTTTTTTTTTTTAGGTGCAGTGACCAGAACTATCCTCAGTGTTCCAAATGAGGCCATACCATCCATTTATACAGGAGCATTAAGATACTGGCTGATTTGTTTTCAATCCCAGCGCAGCATATGTCATCCTCATGCCAACATTCATGTGGGCACATACAGACCAAGGGACTGGCATGGCGTATTTTGTTTTAATGTTCTGGTAAAAGCCCTGGTTAAAGAGCCCCGTGGCACAGAGTGTTAAAGCTGCAGTACTGCAGTCCTAAGCTCTGCTCATGACCTGAGTTTGATCCCCGGCAGAAGCTGGGTTCAGTCGCCGGCTCCAGGTTGACTCAGCCTTCCATCCTTCCGAGGTCGGTCAAATGAATCCCCAGCTTGGTGGGGGGAGAAGTGTAGAGGACTGGGGAAGGCAAGGGCAAACCACCCCGTAAAAAGTCTGCCGTGAAAATGTTGTGAAAGCAATGTCACCCCAGGGTCGGAAACGACTGGTGCTTGCACAGGGGACCTTTCTTTTCCTAAAAGCCCTGGTTACAGAATTCTCATTGACTGGTTGAGACCAGGAGACATACTGCTGCTGCCAAGCTTCACCAAAAGCAAAAGGTTAAGTCACTTTTGGAGTCCTTCTAGTTGGGATTGGTATTGAACAAAGTTGAAGCATGCAAGAGAAGAAGAAGAAGAAGAAGAAGAAGAAGAAGAAGAAGAAGAAGAAGAAGAAGAAGAAGAAGAAGAAGAAGAAGAAGAAGAAGAAGAAGAAGAAGAAGAAGAAGAAGAAGAAGAAGAAGAAGAAGAAGAAGAAGAAGAAGAAGAAGATGATGATGATGATGATGATGATGATGATGATGATGATGATGATATTGGATTTATATCCTGCCGTCCACTCTGAATTTCAGTCTCAGATTGGCTCATGATCTCCTTTACCTTCCTCCCTCACAACAGGCACCCTGTGAGGTGGGTGGATCGAAGAGGGCTCTGACAGCAGCTGCCCTTTCAAGGACAACTCCTGTGATAGCTATGGCTGACGCAAGGCCATGCTAGCAGGTGTGAGTGGAGGAGTGGGGAATCAAACACGGTTCTCCCAGATAAGAGAGCTCTGGCTGACCCAAGACCATTCCAGCAGCTACAAGCGGAGGAGTGAGGAATGAAACCCGGTTCTCCCAGATAAGAGAGCTCTGGCTGACCCAAGGCCATTCCAGCAGCTGCAAGTGGAGGAGTGAGGAATCAAACCCGGTTCTCCCAGATAAGAGAGCTCTGGCTGACCCAAGGCCATTCCAGCAGCTGCAAGTGGAGGAGTGGGGAATCAAACCCCGTTCTCCCAGAGAAGAGAGCTCTGGCTGACCCAAGGCCATTCCAGCAGGTGCAAGTGGAGGAGTGGGGAATCAAACCCGGTTCTCCCAGATAAGAGAGCTCTGGCTGACCCAAGGCCATTCCAGCAGCTGCAAGTGGAGGAGTGAGGAATCAAACCCGGTTCTCCCAGAGAAGAGAGCTCTGGCTGACCCAAGGCCATTCCAGCAGGTGCAAGTGGAGGAGTGGGGAATCAAACCCCGTTCTCCCAGAGAAGAGAGCTCTGGCTGACCCAAGGCCATTCCAGCAGGTGCAAGTGGAGGAGTGGGGAATCAAACCCGGTTCTCCCAGATAAGAGAGCTCTGGCTGACCCAAGGCCATTCCAGCAGCTGCAAGCGGAGGAGTGAGGAATGAAACCCGGTTCTCCCAGATAAGAGAGCTCTGAATGACCGAAGGCCATTCCAGCAGGTGCAAGTGGAGGAGTGGGGAATCAAACCCGTTCTCCCAGATAAGAGAGCTCTGGCTGACCCAAGGCCATTCCAGCAGCTGCAAGTGGAGGAGTGAGGAATCAAACCCGGTTCTCCCAGATAAGAGAGCTCTGGCTGACCCAAGGCCATTCCAGCAGGTGCAAGTGGAGGAGTGGGGAATCAAACCCTGTTCTCCCAGATAAGAGTCCGCGCACTTAACCACTATACCAAATTGGTTTGGTTGAGGGGGGAAAAAAGAGACATTCTGAGGGAGGGGAGAGACAGATTTTGGCACAACCCTAAGTAGCACATCAGTTTCTCCTTTTTTCCCGTGACTCACTTCTCAGCAGCATGCAAATCGGTCCCTTGCAACTTCTACTAGGATTACACACATCAAGAAGATTTGTATAAAGAGCCTCTGCCCCAGGAACTGAGCAGCCCTTCGTCCCTTGAACTGAGACGTGGCTGACTGGTAACTGTTTCTGCAGGCTGCCCGGGGCCCACGACTGCTAGGCCGGTGTACGCCGCAGCGCTCTCACATCTAGTGATAAAATACTTCCCGTCAGAGCCCTAAAATGTCTGAGAGATGCTTCCAGCGCGCGTTTGGCTCTGCCTCGGTCGTTTATAGTTACTGCCTATTGTTTCAGCTTCCTCAATGAAAGTCAACATTAAAATAGCTTTCTATATTCCTTGAGCATTTTTGTTCCATCACCTCCTGGCAGCGGAATTAGACTTTGAGATGTTTGCTTCTTTTTGAAAAGAACGTCCTAGGCTCAAAACAGGTAGAGGAGAACTCTGGCATGAATGGGATCTTTTGCCTGCTGACTTGGGCCCAGATATACTGGGTTCCCCTCCCCATACAAAAAACACTTGGGAGGTGGCTAAAATAAGACTCTGAGATATAGGTTTGCAAACTGCTTGAATCGTCTAACAACAGAAATAAATTAAGACAGATGATCATCCATCTTGGATGGATGAATAAAAGGATGGATGGATCAGTAAATGGATGGGTGGAAGGAAGGAAGGAAGGAAAGAAGGAAGGAAGGAAGGAAGGAAGGAAGGAAGGAAGGAAGGAAGGAAGGAAGGAAGGAAGGAAAGGTCGAAGGAAGGAAGGAAAGGAAAGGTGGAAGGAAGGAAGGAAGGAAGGAAGGAAGGAAGGAAGGAAGGAAGGAAGGAAGGAAGGAAGGAAGGAAGGAAGGAAGGAAGGAAGGAAGGAAAGGTCGAAGGAAGGAAAGGTCGAAGGAAGGAAGGAAAGGAAAGGTGGAAGGAAGGAAGGAAGGAAGGAAGGAAGGAAGGAAGGAAGGAAGGAAGGAAGGAAGGAAGGAACGGTCGAAGGAAGGAAGGAAAGGTTTGTTTGTTTGTTTGTTTCTATTTATATCCCGCCCTACCCCACCGAAGCTCAGGTTGAAGGAAGGAAGGGTCAAAGGAAGGAAGGAAAGGTCGAAGGAAGGGAAGAAGGAAAGGTCGAAGGACGGAAGGAAGGAAGGAAGGAAGGAAGGAAGGAAGGAAGGAAAGGTTGAAGGAAGGAAGGGTCAAAGGAAGGAAGGAAAGGTCAAAGAAAGGAAGGAAAGGTCAAAGAAAGGAAGGAAGGAAGGGTGGAAGGAAGGAAGGGTGGAAGGAAGGAAGGGTGGAAGGAAGGAAGGAAGGAAGGAAGGAGGGAGGGAGGGAAGGAAGGAAGGAAGGAAGGAAGGAAGGAAGGAAGGAAGGAAGGAAGGAAGGAAGGAAGGAAGGAAGGAAGGAAGGAAGGAAGGAAGGAAGGAAGGAAAGGTCCAAGGAAGGAAGAAAGGAAAGATCGAAGGAAGGAAGGAAAGGTTGAAGGAAGGAAGGAAAGGTCGATGGAAGGAAGCCCAAAGTTGTGATGCAATGGCAATGGCAAACCACCTCTGTTCCTCTCTTGCCTCGGAAACCCTCCCGACTCACTAGCATCCAACGGCGACTTGATGGCATTTCGTACCATGTAACTGTCATGTATTATGATGATTATTTTTAAATTAACGAGATCACCGCATCTTTCCCTCCCCCCCCCCCCCCCCGGAAGAAATAAAGTTTAAAAAAAAACCCCTTGAAACCCAAACAAACACTGACATCTGCTTCTGCACGATGGACGTGGATGAGTCCATACGGACAAGGCAACGGCAGGTCCAATCTCATTAATGTATATTTAGAGGCACCAAAGTGCTCTCAGACGCAGGCAATTAGTTCCATCCACTAATTAGGTGAAGAGGGGAGCCGCGTCCCGGGGAATATGGTAATATGTATTGATTAGAAAATGGGGCTCCTTCTCCAAGCGAGGACGCCCGGATCGGATGGGAGGTTAAAGGAGTGTAATTAACGAGAGAGCTTTCCTTTTTTGTATATTACGAACTAGAAAGGGGCGGGGGAGGCGTACGTGGCGAGACGGTTCAGTGACCTCTGTCGGGTGGAGACGCCTTTTAGCAAAGCACATAGCAGCCCATTACTCGTCCCCCACCTCCCCGGGCCGGCTGAATGAAAAATTAGCCATTCCAGAACTCCCGATTGCCACGTCGGAGCTGTACCAGCATTTTCATTAGAGGGATCAGGCCGGGTCTCCGAAGACTCACAGAGCTGCGTTCCCTCCTGCTGGAAATCCGACACTGAATGGGAGGTGAGCCGTGAAGGGTCTTCTGGGACTCTTGCTTCAGGGTGTTCAGCCACTGACTGCAAAAGGATGGCTCACGCAGACACACAAAGCTGCTTTCTACTGAATCAGGACATGGGTCCATCAAGGTCTGTCTTGTCCAGGCAGGGTGGAATTCTAGCAGGAGCTCCTTTGCCTATTAGGCCACAGGCCCCTGAGGTAGCCAATCCTCCAAGAGCTTACAGGGCTCTTTTTTGGAAGCTCTTGAAGGATTGGCTACATCAGGTGGCCTATTATGCAATGGAGCCCTTGCTAGAATTCCACCCCTGGTCTTGTCTACTGAAGAAGAAGAAGATGAAGATATTGGATTTATATCCCGCCCTCCACTCCGAAGAGTCTCAGAGTGGCTCACAATCTCCTTTACCTTCCCACCCCCCACAACAGACACCCTGTGAGGTAGATGAAGATATTGGATTTATATCCCGCCCTCCACTCCGAAGAGTCTCAGAGCGGCTCACAATCTCCTTTCCCTTCCTCCCCCACAACAGACATCCTGTGAGGTGGGTGGGGCTGGAGAGGGCTCTCACAGCAGCTGCCCTTTCAAGGACAACCTCTGCCAGAGCTATGGCTGACCCAAGGCCATGCTAGCAGGTGCAAGTGAAGGAGTGGGGAATCAAACCCGGTTCTCCCAGATAAGAGAGCTCTGGCTGACCCAAGGCCATTCCAACAGCTGCAAGTAGAGGAGTGGGGGATCAAACCCGGTTCTCCCAGATAAGAGAGCTCTGGCTGACCTAAGGCCATTCCAGCAGCTGCAAGTAGAGGAGTGGGGAATCAAACCCAGTTCTCCCAGATAAGAGAGTTCTGGCTGACTCAAGGCCATTCCAACAGCTGCAAGTAGAGGAGTGGGGATCAAACCCGGTTCTCCCAGATAAGAGAGCTCTGGCTGACCCACGGCCATTCCAACAGCTGCAAGTAGAGGAGTGGGGGATCAAACCCGGTTCTCCCAGATAAGAGAGCTCTGGCTGACCAAGGCCATTCCAGCAGCTGCAAGTGGAGGAGTGGGGAATCCAACCCGGTTCTCCCAGCTAAGAGAGCTCTGGCTGACCCACGGCCATTCCAACAGCTGCAAGTGGAGGAGTGGGGGATCAAACCCGGTTCTCCCAGATAAGAGAGCTCTGGCTGACCCAAGGCCATTCCAGCAGGTGCAAGTGGAGGAGTGGGGGGAATCAAACCTGGTTCTCCCAGATAAGAGAGCTCTGGCTGACCCAAGGCCATTCCAGCAGCTGCAAGTGGAGGAGTGGGGAATCAAACTTGGTTCTCCCAGATAAGAGAGCTCTGGCTGACCCAAGGCCATTCCAGCAGGTGCAAGCGGAGGAGTGGGGAATCAAACCCACTTCTCCCAGATAAGAGAGCTATGGCTGATCCATGGCCATTCCAGCAGCTGCAAGTGGAGGAGTGGGGAATCAAACCCGGTTCTCCCAGATAAGAGAGCTCTGGCTGACCCAAGGCCATCCCAGCAGGTGCAAGTGGAGGAGTGGGGAATCAAACCCTGTTCTCCCAGATAAGAGTCCGCACACTTAACCACTACACCAGACTGGCTCTCACACTGGCAGTGTCTCTCTAGGGATTCAGGAAGAGGACTTTCACATCCCCTGCTGCCTGGTCCTTTCAAGTGGTGATGCCAGGGATTGAACCTGGGACCTTCTGCGTGCCAAGCAGAGGCTCTGACGATGAGGCATCGCCCTCCCCTGACTTGGTCCTCAAGCTTCTTTTGAGCTTTCCAGGAACAGATTGCCGTTCTCCCCAGACACACAGTTTGGGAGCATGATGGGAAGGAGGAGGCCCTCAAACCAGGAGAGAAGAGCTGAGGACCCTTGGCCTCCAGAGCCATGCTGGGGCCAGATGGGAAACCTTCAGGGCCGCCAGTTGCCTGACCCTAGACTCTTTAGTTCAGAAGTCCTTTGTCCTCGTAACAGGGTTATTACTGGGTCACTGATTCTCTCTAGGTTCTTGGTGGTGGAAAGGACCATAAAGCCGGCTTATGGTGACCCTGCGCAGGGGAGTCAAACGTGTGGCCTGGGGGCCAAATCAGGCCCCTGGAGGGCTCCTCTCAGGCCCCCAAGCAACTGGCTGCCATCTAATTTCTGCTCCCTCCCTTTTGCTTCCTTCTGCATCACAGCTTGCTTTGCCAGGCTTGCTCAATTGTGCAGGAGCTACAGAGCAAAGTCTCTGTTTTCTCCATTGGCTGAGGCTCCCCCCTTGGGGAGGAAGGAGGGGAAGGAGACCTTCCTTTGCCCAGTTCCCTGGATCCCATGGGAGAAGCACAAAGAAAGCACATTTAAGACCAACGAGTCTTATGCTAATGTTTTAAGCTTGTTTTAAGGGTTTTTTTAAAAAAAAAATCTTTAATTGTGTTTGTCTGTGTCCTTCATTAAGTTTGAATCTCAGCTACCTAATCTTAAATAGGTACACACATACCCTGACCTGGCCTGACATGGCATGGCCCAGCCCGATAAGGTCTCATTTATTTCTGATCCGGCCCTCATAACAAATGAGTTTGACACCCCAGCTAGGGTTTTCAAGGCAAGAAGAAGACTGCAGATTTATACCCCACCCTTCTCTCTAAATCAGAGACTCAGAGCGGCTTACAATCTTCCATATCTTCTCCTCCCACAACAGACACTCTGTGAGGTGGGTGGGGCTGAGAGGGCTCTAACAGCAGCTGCCCTTTCAAAGACAACCTCTGCCAAAGCTATGGCTGACCCAAGGCCATTCCAGCAGCTGCAAGTGGAGGAGTGGGGAATCAAACCTGGTTCTCCCAGATGAGAGAGCTCTGGCTGACCCAAGGCCATTCCAGCAGCTGCATGTGGAGGAGTGGGGAATCAAACCCGGTTCTCCCAGATAAGAGAGCTCTGGCTAACCCAAGGCCATTTCAGCAGCTGCAAGTGGAGGAGTGGGGAATCAATCCCGGTACTCCAAGATAAGAGTCCGCACACTTAACCATTACACCAAACTGTTACAATAATAAACCATTACACCAAATTGATTGTAATAATAAACCTGATCTGACTTGAACACTCTGCGTCACAAAACCTAGGTGCCATCCAAGAGGTCTAGCAGTGGGGTCAGAACTCCAGAAGCCCTCCCACCATGGACCTCCAAGCACCAAAAATACAGAGCATCACTGCTCCAGACATAAAGAATATAAGAGAAGCCACATTGGATCAGGCCAATGGCCATCCAGGCCAACACTCTGTGTCACACAATGGCTAAAACCCAAGTCCCATCAGAAGGTCCATCAGCATGGCCAGAACTCCAGAAGCCCCCCCCCCCTCAATGGTGCCCCCCAAGCACCACGGATATGGAGCATCATTGTGCCAGATAAAGTGTTAAGAACATAAAAGAAGCCATGTTGGATCAGGCCAATGGCCCATCCAGTCCAACACTCTGTGTCACACAGTGGCCAAAAAAAACACCACCCAAGTGCCATCAGGAGGTTCACAAATGGATCTAGAAGCCCTTCCACTTTGCCCCCCTACCCAAGCACCAAGAATACAGAGCATCGCTGCCTCAGACAGTTCCAATAATACGCTGTTTCTAATAACCACTGATGGACCTCTGCTCCATATTTTTATCCAATCCCCTCTTGAAGCTGGCTATGCTTGTAGCCGCCACCACCTCCTGTGGCAGTGAATTCCACGTGTTAATCACCCTTTGGGTGAAGAAGGACTTCCTTTTATCGGTTCTAACCTGACTGCTCAGCAATTTCATTGAATGCCCGCAAGTTCTTGTATTGTGAGAAAGGGAGAAAAGTACTTCTTTCTCTGTTTTCTCCATCCCATGCATAATCTTGTAAACCTCTATCATGTCGTCTATACCTTGTGGCTCATAGACACTGATGGACCAATACACTCCTAGGGTGGGAAGTCAACCACTTTTTCAATATGCTTGGATAAGCCACCAAATATCCATGATTGTGTGGCAACCAGACAAACTTTCTGGAGGGAAAACAACAACCATTTGTGGTCCCGGGGTGCATTCGACCCACAATCCTCTTGCTACCTCCAGAGCTCTCCAACAGCTCCTCACAAAGGAAATTTACTTTTTGTGTTCTGTTCTTAGAATTTTGGTCAAAGGCAGTGAGAATCCAACGGAAAGAAGCAACTTTATCCACGGAGACGTCAGCTGAGTATTGACTCGTTCACCAAGGGCTTGCTCAGATGCCCAGAAGAGTCAATATTTGATGGGGAGCATTAAATTTTCAAGCATGCTCTCAGCCAAGGTGACTTTCAGCATTTTGAAGATGCCCAAGCTCACACTCCACACTTCCTGCCCTACACCAGAAGCTGTGTCGATTTCCAACTACAATGACAGGGTGGGACCTCCGGGCACCACAGCCAGTGCTGTCGGATTCTGCACCAGGTCTGGGTGCTGAGTTCACATTTGCCCACTTATGGCCAAAGACCTCCAGGCAATGGCCGTCCTTGCCCACAGATGCTCGGCTGATCGGTGGGTGGGAACTGGAGGTCAAAGAGTAGAAGGAGAGAGAGAAGAGATTGGATTCATACTTTGCCTGTCCGTTGGCCTAGTGAGGCGTACAGGTTCCAGGGAAGCCTGTATCATAAGGACATAAGAATATAAGAAAAGCCATGTTGGATCAGGCCAATGGCCCATCCAGCCCAACACTTTGTGTCACATAAGAACAGAAGAGAAGCCATGTTGGATGAGGCCAATGGCCCATCCAGTCCAACACTCTGTGTCACAGAAGAACATACGAGAAGCCATGTTGGATCAGGCCAGTGGCCGACCCAGTCCAACACTCTGTGTCACATAAGAACAGAAGAGAAGCCATGTTGGATCAGGCCAATGGCTCATCCAGCCCAACACTCTGTGTCACACAGTGGCCAAAAAACTCAAGTGCCATCAGGAGGTCCACCAGTGGGGCCAGGACACTAGAAGCCCACCCAGTGTGTCCCCCCAAGGACCAAGAATACAAGGCATCACTGCCCAGACAGAGAGTTCCAACAATAGGCTGTGGCTAATAGCCACTGTGGGGAAGGCAATGGCATGGGGAAGGCAATGGCAAACCTCCCTGTAAAAAGTCTGCCATGGAAATGCTGTGAAAGCAACGTCACCCCAGAATCGAAGTGACTGGTGCTTGCACAGGGGACTACCTTTACGTTTTTAATAGCCACAGATGGACCTCTGCTCCATATCTTTCTACTTTCAGCAGGGATCTTTCTACTTTCCGCAGGGCCTGTAAGACCAAACTGTTTTGACAGGCCTTTGAGAACTAACCTAATTTGGGAGTGGGCTGCCACTCTACACCGGTACAGAGTACCATGATCACCATTTACATTTATATCTACGTTAAATTATATTATAGTGATACAGCACCAAAAATGCAATGGAATGTTTTAAATATTTAAGTGTTTTAAATAATTTTAAATTGTCGTTTTTCTCGGTTAAATTGTAAAAATGGATGTTGTTAGCCGCCCTGAGTCCGCTTGTGGAGAGGGCGGGAGAGAAATTTAAAGTAATAAATAAATAATAAATAAATATGTTTATCCAATCCTCACTTGAAGCTGTCTATGCTTGTAGCCGCCACCACCTCCAACAGTGAATTCCATGTGTTAATCCCCTTTGGGTGAAGAAGGACTTCCTTTTATCAGAAAGGAAAGTGGGGGGGGGGGAGAGAAAGTGGGAGTCAAAGAAAAGAAGATAAGTGATTAGATTTATACTCCACCCTTCTGTCATGATTCTAGGCCTAGTGAGGTCTATAGGCTCTACGGAAGCCAGTATCAGAGTAGCTAAAAGGCCTACATTTCCCAAGATCCCTTCTAGCCCTCGGATTGGGTGGGCAGCAGTTTTGGAGGGGAAACGTGCTCAGAGTGGTAGTGAGTGGAAAGGCTGAGCTAGAGGCAGGCTGCCGCAGGAGAGTTCCCGTCACCTAGGAGAGGTGAGTCTTCTGGCATTAGAGGAAGGGAACGTTTAGTGGGGAACCTTTTTTCTGACAAGGGCCATATGGATATTTATAACATCATTCGCAGGCCATAAAAAATTATCAGTATAAAAAACAGTGCTCCACCAAGGGAGAACGATTCAGGCCAGCAAAATTAATGCAAATAATTGTTTTTCTATTTGAAGTCTTGTGAAAGGAAAGGAAAGGCAAGGCAAGGCAAGGCAAGGCAAGGCAAGGCAAGGCAAGGAAAGGAAAGGAAAGGAAAGGAAAGGAAAGGAAAGGAAAGGAAAGGAAAGGAAAGGAAAGGAAAGGAAAGGAAAGGAAAGGAAAGGAAAGGAAAGGAAAGGAAAGGTCCCCTGTGCAAGCACCAGTCATTTCCGACTCTGGGGTAACATTGCTTTCACAAACGTTTCCAACGTTTTAATGGGGTGGTTTGCCATTGCCTTCCCCGGTCTTTTACACTTTCCCACCAGCAAGCTGGGGACTCATTTTACTGACCTTGGAAGGATGAAAGGCTGAGTCAACCTTGGGCCGGCTACCTGAATCCAGCTTCTGCCAGAATCGAACTCAGGTTGTGAGCAGAGAGTTCAGACCACAGTACTGCAGTACTGCTGCTTTACCGCTCTGTGCCACGGGGCCGCTTGAAGTCATGTGGGGAGAGCCTAATCTGGCACACACACACACGCTCACACATACCTGGCCCGCCGTCCTAGGCAAATGCATAGGTCCAGGGCTTTTTTTTTACAAAAAAGCCCTGGACCTATGCAGGAACTCAGTAGCATATTAGACCACATCCCCTAATATTTGCATATTAGGTCACACACTCCTTAGCATATTAGGCCACACCCTCTGGGATAATCAAGAGCAAACTGAACTGTGGCAGTAACTTTTCCAGGCCCTGCAGCAATTCTGGCCGGCCAGCCAGGCCCCAGGGAGGCTGCTGCACAGTACATCTGGGCCTTGTAGAAGAAGAAGACTACAGATTTATATCCCGCCCTCCACTCCGAAGAGCCTCAGAGCGGCTCACAATCTCCTTTACCTTCCTCCCCCACAACAGACACCCTGTGAGGTGGGTGGGGCTGGAGAGGGCTCTCACAGCAGCTGCCCGTTCAAGGACAACCTCTGCGAGAGCGGTGGCTGACCCAAGACCATTCCAGCAGCTGCAAGTGGAGGAGTGGAAAATCAATCCCAGTTCTCCCAGATAAGAATCCGCGCACTTAACCACCACACCAAACTGACTCTGTGATCCCTGCTTGGCCCTGGGGAGGCTGCTGCACAGCGTGGCTAGGCCCCACAATGCTTGCTGGCCAGCCAGGCCCCAGGGAGGCTGCCATGTGGCTCCGTTCGGCCCAGCAATCCCCGAGGGCCACACCAAGCGACCTCGAGGGCCGTATATGGCCCTCGGGACGGAGGTTCCCCACCCCTGGTTAAGTTAGTCATGTCAGGGCTTTTATTTCTTTGTACCAACCCTTACAGTTTTCACATTCATTGTTGCACTAAATGTTTTTACAAACCACTTGTTTTTGAGCACTTATAATAAACTTGTTTTTGTTCTACTGCCTGGGTCCTCACATCTCTTCGTTCATGAATATAAAGTATTTGTTAAGAAGGGAGACACAGAGGTTGGGTGGGTGCTCTTAGCCCTCCCAAACAGACCCATACCAGAGTGGTGGCAGCCAGTAGAAGCCCCTTCCTGCTCCCCTGCTGTATGACACCTTTGCTCAGAGTCCCAGAGCATCCTACAATTGCCTTCCCTTCCTCGCCCCACAACAGACACCCTGTGAGGTAGGTAGGGCTGAGAGAGCTCTGGGAGAACGGCTCTTGAGAGAACGGGTCTGAGAGAACTTGTGACTGATTCAGGTCACCCAGCTGGTTGCGTGTGAAGGAGGAGTGAGGAATCAAACCCAGTTCTCCTGATTAGAGTCCGCCACTCTTAACCACTACACCAAACTGGTTCTCAAGCCCAGATGCTATCAGGTCCACCAGTGAGATCAAAGGAGGGGCAATGGTCCTGGGAGAGGGAAAGCAACAAAAATAAGGTCTTGGCTACTTTCAGGACCATTTCTGACCATAATGTTCCTGACAATTCCTAGAGCTACCTGGAAGGGAGGAAGTTCTGACCATAATGTTCCTGACAATTCCTAGAGCTACCTGGAAGTGAGGAAGTTCTGACCATAATGTTCCTGACAATTCCTAGAGCTACCTGGAAGTGAGGAAGTTCTGACCATAATGTTCCTGACAATTCCTAGAGCTACGTGGAAGTGAGGAAGTTCTGACCATAATGTTCCTGACAATTCCTAGAGCTACCTGGAAGGGAGGAAGTTCTGACCATAATGTTCCTGACAATTCCTAGAGCTACCTGGAAGTGAGGAAGTTCTGACCATAATGTTCCTGACAATTCCTAGAGCTACCTGGAAGTTCTGACCATAATGTTCCTGACAATTCCTAGAGCTACGTGGAAGTGAGGAAGTTCTGACCATAATGTTCCTGACAATTCCTAGAGCTACCTGGAAGGGAGGAAGTTCTGACCATAATGTTCCTGACAATTCCTAGAGCTACCTGGAAGTGAGGAAGTTCTGACCATAATGTTCCTGACAATTCCTAGAGCTACCTGGAAGGAGGAAGTTCTGACCATAATGTTCCTGACAATTCCTAGAGCTACCTGGAAGTGACACAGGGTGGCTCTGGGAATTGCCGGGAACTCTATGGTCAGAACTTTTGGTAAGTAGCCCTTATTTTTCTTCTTCTTTTTTCTTCCAGGATGCCGCCTTCCCCCAAGCCTCCCCCTGGTTGCCTAGAGGGAGCTACTACCAATAAGACATCTGGTCTACCCGGCTGCTCTAAGAGGCAGGGAGATCTGTGCCTCTGGCGGTGTGGCAAGAGCATCGAGCTGGCTTATGCTGCGAGGCAGACCTGCTATTTGTCAGAGCAGCAATAAGAGAGCTGGGTCTCAAGGCACCAGTGAAAGCCTGTGCAGCCATTTAATTCCATTCAGCATAAAAGGCCGAGATGAATTTCAAAGCTCCTGCTCGGACGTAACTCGCCGGCTTTATTGGGAGAAGTGGAAATGATCAATAAAAACAGAACAGATTCTCAAGGGGCTTGAGAGAGAGAGAGAGCCAGTTTGCTTGCTTAAGTGTGCAGACTCTTATCTGGGAGAACCAGGTTTGATTCCCCTCTCCTCCACATGCGACAGCTGGAGTGACCTTGGGTCAGCCAGAGCTCTCGCAGAGCTGTCCTTGAAAGGGCAGCTCCTGGGGGAGCTCTCTCAGCCCCACCCACCTAACAAGGTATCTGTTGTGGGGGAGGAAGACAAAGGAGATTGTGAGCTGCTCTGAGACTCTGAAATTCAGAGTGGAGGGCAGGATATAAATATAAGAACATAAGAGGAGCCATGTTGGATCAGGCCAATGGCCCCTCCAGTCCAACACTCTGTGTCACAGAAGAACATAAGAGAAGCCATGTTGGATCAGGCCAATTGCCCATCCAGTCCAACACTCTGTGTCACATAAGAACAAAACAGAAACCACATTGGATCAGGCCAATGGCCCACTCAGTCCAACACTCTGTGTCACACAAGGGCCAATATATGTGTGTCTGTATATATACACACACACACACACACACAATCCAATATCTTTTAACTTCTTCTATTCAGGGTTCACTCTCTAGCAGGAGCTCATTTGCATATTAGGCCACACCCCTGGATGTAGCCAGTCTTTCAAGAGCTTACAGTAGGCCCTATAAGAAGAGCTCTGTAAGCTGTTGGAGGATTGGCTGCATCAGGGGGGTGTGGCCTCATATGCAAATGAGCTCCTGCTAGAAAGTGAGCGCTGCTTCTACTTAAGGTCCATGGTGAGCGTCAACCCAGGGAGTCCTAGGGCAGGCATTTCTTGAAGTGGGTGGAGGTCGTCAGAACTGCCGCCCACTTCTTTCACCCAAGGCAAAATTTCAAGGCCAGGGTTCGCCAACACAGGGCCCATGGGGCCTATTGCACCTGCAGGCACATTTCCTGGTCCTGCCAGGTGGGCAGAGGCAGTTGGGATTTTTCCTCCAACAAGGCTTCTGATTGGCTGTGCATAGGGCTTTTTTTTTAGCAGAAGCACACAGGAACACAGTTCCGACTGGCTTGGTGCCAGGGGGCGTGACCTGATATGTAAATGAAATCCTGGTGGGCTTTTTCAACAAAAAAAGCCCTACGTGAAACAATGGTGACATTGGGGTGTGACCTTGTCATGATCCTGGGCCTAGTGAGGCCTGCAGGCCCCAGGGAAGCCTGCCTAGGAGTTACTGGGGAAAGCCTACATTTCCCAGGATCCCTCTGATTGGGTGGCCAGGTTTTGGAAGGAAACTGGCCCAGAGAGGGGTGGGGCCTGGGAGGAGAACATAAATG